>NC_133770.1:277924330-278224330 GCF_003597395.2 Chelonoidis abingdonii
ACCCCCCCCCCCCTCCCCCCCCGCTTTCTCTGGCAAAAATTCCCTTTCACTTCAGTGCAAGATTTACCTGGGTAAGATGTGAGTCCAGAGTTCTGAATAAGACTCTTAGGGTATATCTACACTTTGAGCTGGAGGTGTAATTTCTGACTCAGGTAAATGGCCTCATACTCGTTTTGATTGAGCAAGTGTGCTAAAAATAGAAGTGTAGCCACAGCAGTGCGGGTGGCAGTATGGGCTAGTCACCCTGAGTACAATCGTGCCTAGATGCTTACTAGGGTAGCTGGCTTGTCCCACTGCCTGTGTCGCTGCAGCTATACTTCTATTTTTAGGGTCCTAGCTCAATCAAAGTTAGTGCATGTATGTTTACCCAACCTGGAAATGACACCCCTAGCTCGAGTGTAGGCATAACCTAATCATGAGCTAGCTCATGAGGGTCTCAGTCTGCCCTGAGTAAGGGATAGAATGTGGATTCACTATTCCAAGAGTAGACAAAGGAGAGAATTGTCTCTGAATCACAGTTCTCCCACTTTGTTCATGGGGTAAGTAATCTGCTATTGGTATAGACATGACAGAGCTGTGCTGGCCATAGTGTGCTGGAGAAGAAGTCAAGACTCCAATTAGTTCCCACCATGATTCATGCACTTGCCTCCCATTTGCTCTGGAGTGAGGGTGGGAGAATAGCAGGCCTGCAGAGGCTGCTCCTCTCTCCGCCCGCTATCCACACACACTTGAACCTGCAATGTGGGTATCAACACTGTAGAATGGAGGCTTGTATCCCCCTTACTCCCTGTGCAGCACTGCAGAGATTGGAAGATTGGACTGCGACTCAACAGATCTGTGTTTAATTCCTGGCTCTGTTACAGACATTCTGTGGGAATTTGGGTGAATTATTTAATATCTCTGATCTCAATTCTGCAAAACAGGGATCATAAGATTTCCTCTCTACCCTTTACCTGTCATGTTTATTTATCTTGTAAGCTCTTTGGGGCAGGGAGAGTCTCTCTTACTATGCGTTAATGCCTAGCACAAGGAGACTGTGATCTCAGCTGGGCCCTCTATGCGCCATGTAATATAAATAATGATCAAAGCTGGTCATAAATCAGCACTATATAAATTAAAGACTTAAATTGTACTCAGATTAATTTTCTGTTCTTTATAAGTACGTATGTCATTTCTCGCAGGCAAAACACATCCCTTTCTTGGCAAGACTCAAAGCTATTCAAGGTGGTATATTAGATCTTTAGTCACTGTGGCAGCTGCGTGGATGTTAACACCAATTAATTTCCTAAAACAATTCAATTTTTTGTAGAAAAACTATGTCCTGCACAGAGTTAACTTCATTCACATGGACTTTAGACGTGATATTGCCAGAATATTTCTGGGTGGGAAGAACAGGGTGGTGCAAAGACTAGATGATCACCGTGATCCCTCTGGTCTTTAATACAATGTTTGGAATCACTAAACAAGCTGAATTCTGCCTCCTATGGATGGGGGAGGGTATAAGGAACCTTCATAACCACCTCTTACCTTGTTTAGCCCATGCTAGGGCTAGACACAATTGGAGTCTGAGCTATGGACCTGCCTTACTCCTGCAGGAGTGTGTGGTGCCCTGGAGAAGCAGGAAGGAGGCAGCCCAAGGCATGGGCTTCATGGAGGGATATAGTAGCTGAATGAATTCACCACGTCTCTTTCCTCCTGGGAGATTTTCCATCACCAAAGTCTCTCCTAAACTTGGATTCTGCTAGTAAAAACAATTTAGGTCCTGATACTGATGTCCCTGTGCTTGGACTCTTCTGAGTGAGGAGTCATTCTCACCAAGAGCCACCAAGAACATGACTGAGATTAGAAAACAAACAATTGCTAATTGCCATTTGCTGCCTAAGCAAATTGTACAACTTTGCTTGCAGATTCTAGTGTGGGAGAAGAATATGATACATTTAACTAAACTTTTCTCAGTCTGACACATTTGTTCTTATCTTTGTAGTTAAAGATCTAGAAAGAAAGAAGGAAACATCAAGTAAATCCAAGGTCAAGGGTACGGAAGATACAGGTGGGAGTAAACCATCTCCATCTACAGAAGGTCAGATTGTCAAAAAATATGATTTTGTGATGTCACATTAATAACCAGTTAAATATACAACTCTGCCATTACATAGACTGTTTTCCTCATTACAGATGTCTTTTTTTTCACTTGTTTTCCAAGATAATTATCAGCATTTAATTGCATTGATGGCAATTATAGCAATTAATTATAAGTAAAAGTCAATTTTATTCACCCTGGATATTTGATTAGCTACAATAGAAAGTTTTCTTTACATTGCTGTTCTATTTTTCAGATTTACACAGAATTTTAAAACTAAACAGTATGAAAAATAATTGAAAGTATTCTTTTGAACCTGCATAAAACAGATTGTCTTGCCTGATTTTTGCACTTCCATTCACTATTCAATATACAACATAGTATATATATAATAATGACAGAATTAAATATGACTTTCATGCTTGGAACTGATGTGAAATTGGCATATTTTATTACATTGTCCCCTAGAATCAACCTTGCATAACTGCCTGATTTTTATGTACAGCTGTCTGTCTTATGCATGCAAACACTTGCACACAAAACTCTTGTATGCAAAAATCAGGAAGTTATGTGTAGTTACACGAGTTTTATTTTAGATGTTTTGATTCTGTGTATGAGAGAGAGATTCTTTACAGGTTAACAAAAAGAAATTTAGCAGACTTGGAGGCTAATGCAACTGTGCTAGTAATCAGAAACATTTCCAGAATATATGTAGCACATACAAGTGTCACAAACAGATAGCTAAGGGTTAATGTTTCTTTTACCTGTAAAGGGTTAACAAAGGGAACCAAACACCTGACCAGAGGACCAATCAGGAAACTGGATTTTTAAGAGCTCAGGGAGGGAATTTTTCGGGTGGGGTCTTTGTCTGTGACTCGTGTGCTCCTCGCACGGAGAGAGGGACTCTCGTACACTCCATTTACTTCAATCGTCTGTTTCCCAAATTGTAAGTACACGTATATAGACAAACTAGTTTGTATATGTTTTTCAGTATTACATGTGTGTAGATGCAGGAAATGGTTAAATGTATGTCCTTTTGAATCAAGGCTTGTTATCATATCGTTCTTTTAAGCATAACCCGTGTATTGTCAAGTACCACTGATCACAGAACCCATAGTTTTATGTCTTTGTTTCATGTTTTTTACATAAAACTTTCTTAAGACCTGTGGAATTTTTCTCCAGGGGGCCAGGGGATGAGCTGCAGCCAACCAGGAATTCGTGGGAGGAAAAGAAGGAGGGGGAAGTGAATTGCACTCTCTGTTCGTAATCAAGGAGTATTAAAGTACAGTAATCTTCCAGGGTAACCCAGGGAGGGATAGCCTGGAGAGGTAAAAGAGGGAGAAGGGAAGTGGGTTATTTCCCTTTGTTGTGAGACTCAGGGCATCTGAGTCTTGGGGTTCCCCAGGGAAGGTTTTGGGGAGACCAGAGTGAGGCAGGCACTGAAATTCCTGTCTGGTGGCAGCGATATCAGATCTAAGCTGGTAATTAAGCTTGGAGATTTCATGCTAGCATTTTATGTTCTAAACTCTAAGGTTCAGATCTGAGTAGGAAAGCTATGACAACAAGAAAATCCATTCTGCATTTAATACATAACATAGCTTCTGGTTGGTTCTGAATTATTAAAAGAAATCCTCTTTTCAGAAATAACACTGAAGGCAATTATTTCCTTTCATGGTTATCTATGATATGCAGAACAAGCAAGGGGAAGAAGAGCTTAATATGACCTCAAATAACCTTTCTGCAATAAATAGACAGTTTCAAGATTCTCACCTCTACAGTGCCATTTCATTCTGATAGTGCAAGCACTATGTTATTGGTCCAACAATCATTGAAGTCAATGGGAATCTTTCCATTGATTTCAGTGGGCTGTGGATTATATCCTATATGGCTGTTAAATAATTACAAGACAGTATCTAAATTAATACGGTTTGGTTTTGTACAGCATGGTTCATACCAAATTGCCACTAAATCTTCACGTTCAATACAGCGTGTAAAGAAGCTTATGGAAAGAAGTTCACTAGCATGTATAGTTCTGTAAACTGTGAGCTGCATTTGCTGATGTAATATGGATGGAGGTGATCTGACTTAGTATTTGGGAGAATGTCTGAGCTGGGGGAAATGAGATGGTTAGGGAAGGAAGATGTGATTGTTTAGAGGCTTAAGAAGTGAAAAAGGCCAGGGTGGGAAAAGCTGGGCCTGTAATAACATTTGAAGAAAGTGTTGAATTGGCTCAGAGAGAGAAGGTGCCTGAGTCAGATTTCAGGAGAGGATCTACTACACCCTTCAGGGAGACAAGAGTAGAAGCAGAACTGAGTCTATCTGCAAAGGAGAAAGCGGGGATGAAGTTGGCACAAGAAAGCTGTAGTCTGTTGCATCCCTGTGTCATGATTCAGTCCTTCTTTTTATTTATTAAATCTTTTTTAACTTCAAAACTTGCTTTAGTTCTCTGAAGGTCTTCACATGCCATGTAGCTATAGATGGTTAGTACTGAATACCAAAATGGAAGTGTGCCATATGCTCAGAAGAAATGCAAAAGTTTTCTATGAATAACTGTTGGTCTTCTCTGAAAGTTTTCTGTGAAGCTGGGGTGTGTGTTGGGGTAACATAAAACTTGCAGGTAGCTCACTTTTTTGCCCTATTTGTTGCTATTTTTGTGGATCCTGACTTTAATTCTTTATTTTGTACAGCTCTGTTCCCAATCCAGCCCCTTTTAAGTCAATATAAAGATACCGTTAGGCTGGATTCTTTGCTGGCTTAAACCTTGTGCAGACTTTCAGTTTGACAAATTTTAATGTACAATAGAACCTCAGAGTTAGAAACACATTGGGAATGGAGATTTTTCATAACTCTGAACAAAATGTTATGGTCATTCTTTCAAAGCATTGACTTAATACAGCTTTGAAGCTTTACTTTGCAGAAGAAAAATGTTGCATTTAACCATATTAATTTAAGTAAAACATGAATAGAAATTATTTATTTACCATGTCAAATCTTTTTTTAAACTTCCCTTTAATTTTTTTAGTAGTTTACATTTAACACTGTATAGTATTGTATTTGCTTTTTTTGTTTTTTTGTCTCTGCTGCTGTTCAATTGAATACTTCAAATTCCAGATGAAGCGTGTGGATGACTGGTCAGTTCGTAACTCCGGTGTTCATAATTCTGAGGTTCTAGTGTTCATAATTCTGAGGTTCTAGTGTATCTGCTGTCTCATCAAGCATTTGGCATTGGAAAATCATGAAATGTTGGAGGGTTGAGATAGAGCATTAATTAGGGGAAAATGCAAACACGTTACTCTGCCATCTCCACAGTCAGCTGAATGGGGAATAGATCACTTCTGTTGCTATTTCTCTAACAAATTTTTACTCTGCAAATGGCAGCGTGTCTCTACTGTCTGTCTGCTTCTTATTCCATAAGCAAAACCTATTGTCAAATGGTATGGGGAGGGGGAATTGGCAGCTGTGCCATCCCTTGCAATTCAGGCACTTACCCATGGTGCTTCTGTGATTATTTTGTTTTAATCCTGCATCGTATTGCATGAGTAATGTTAATTCTGTCATTTCCTAACTTTTGAGATCTTGACTTTACAACTTTAACCATGTCCTTTTGATGTAGTTTTTGTGTGTGTGATGTGTAACAGAAATCCACAAGGTGCCCTAGAAATGAGAATTTTCTCTGTGCGGAATGGAAATGTAGCTTACTCACTGGAGGAAGCTTGAAACATCTTGTTTGTCTGGTCAAAGTATAATAGGAGGTTATGGGGTGTAGGCAGGGGTGAAAGTAACTGAAAGGACTTACCGGTATGCCAGAGTCCTAAGTGGGGGCATGACCTCAACTGGAAGAAGCATAGCCTCAACTGGAAGAGGTGGGGCCTTTAAAGATCTGCAGCGGCTGGAGCCCTGGGCCCTTTAAATCACCTCTGGGGAAGCCAATACAGTACAAGGGAGAGGGATAGCTTGGTGGTTTGAGTATTGGCCTGCTAAACCCAGCATTGTGAGTTCAATCTTTGAGGGGGCCCCTTAGGGATCTGGGGCAAAAATCAGTACTTGGTCCTGCTAGTGAAGGCAGGGGGCTAGATTCAATGACCTTTCAAGGTCCCTTCCAGTTCTAGGAGATAGGTATATCTCCAATTATGAATAAATAAACCATCCACAATGACTCTAAGTTCTTTCTTGAGTTGTAACAGCTAATTTAGACCCCAGCATTTTATATGTATAGTTGGGATCATGTATTCCAATGTGCATTACTCTGCAAATATCAACCTTGAATTTCATCTGCCATTTTGTTGCCCAGTCAACCAGTTTTGTGAGATCCTTTTGTAGCTCTCTGCATTTTGTTTGGGACTTACGAAACTACTCAGGATAGTTATCTGCAATTTTTGTCACCTCATTGTTTACCCCTTTTTCCAGATCATTTATGAATATGTTGAATAGGACTGGTCCCAATACAGATTCCTGGAGGACACCACTATTTACCTCTCTCCATTCTGAAAACTGACCATTTATTCCTACCCTTTTTTCCCCATCTTTTAACCAGTTACCAATCCATGAGAGGACCTTCCCTCTTATCCCAGGTATGAAGTGGTATAATAATAACTATTAATCTTTAGCACTTAAAGTTGTAAACTGTAAATGATTTGTTCTTGGACTATATATCATCCAACAGTATTGTAAATCTTTCTGTAATATTTGAAAGCAAAACTTAACTTTGAATAAAAGACACATCTGTCTGCATCTCCACACAACTGTGCTTTTGTTGTTTTGATGAATATTTTCTTTCATAATAAAACTTTTCCAGTGTGGTTTCTTTGCACAATGCTGCATTTTCAGTAGAAGTTCTTTCAAGGAATGATATAAACTGTGAATATTTGGTATACATCTCAGCTACATCCCTTTGTTTCTACACCACAGTAAGTTTTGCAGATGAGGTAACAACTCTGCTTGAATTTGTCCACTTTGTGGACAGTGCTAGAAGAAATGGGGGAGACAGACTGGCATCCTGAGAAACACTGTAGTTGACTGGGCACTAGCGAGGGATCACGTGCACGTGGCAAAAGACTTAAATTATATATGAGTACAGCCTCTAATACACAAATATCATAGAACACAGTTGCCAGAGGAAAGGAGATTCCAGTCAACAATGCACAGTACATTTTTTCTCTCTATATATATAATTTATAATGTGAATTCTGATTTATATTCTTATTAATACCAGAATGGCTCTATACTACAACCTGACATATGTCAAAGAGCAACTTCATATTATGGTCTGGCATGGCAAGAGCTTTTGTGTATTAATGGTGTTTCCAGTCCTCTTGGCTTTAATCCATACTTCAATCTAGCACTATAGAAATGTCTATAAATAAATGTGTAGGATGCTGTCCATATGCACTGCTGCTGAGAGGAAGAGCAGTCCTGTGGTTAGAGCACTAGTCTGTGATTTGGGAGTGCAGGATTTAAGTCCTTTCATTGCCATCGGTAAGATGGGGATCATAGCTTTTGCCTACCTCACAGAGGCATTGTGAGGATAAATACATTAAAGATTGTGAGCAGTTCAGAAACTACAATAAGGGAGGCCACATAATCCTCCCTTATGATGTGGTGCTGGGTGCTTTATAGCTATGGATAAACCTGGTATGTCATGAATGCTGGTCCCACAGCTGGCCAACATCCAGGAGAGATGTTAGTTTGCTCTCAAAGGTCAAAAAGCACCTTTTAAAAAGCCAGCCTCCATCAAATGGAGTTCTGGCAGTGGTCAGAGGGATGAGAGAGCACATCGTTTGGTTGTTGTTTACAGAGTAACATGTCTGTATATCTTCATGGGATTTGTGTAATTCTGCCATGTTGCTGGGGTTATCCAGTGCACAAGAGTTGTGATAGCTGTGTACAGCTGCAAGAGGGGAGTCAAAGGGTTCAGGAACCTGTTGAAGTCTAGAACTATTGAACACAACTTTACCTGGGAGGAGGTGTGTTGCTGAGGATTGGGTGACCCTGTCTTCCCCTCATGGAGGTGGATGGATCTCCTGACACTTAATTGCAAATATGTGGGACTAGGGGAGCTAGGCCTCTGCATTATTACCTAATTCCTGAGGGAATCTTCTTAATCCTTTTTCAACCCTGCCCCCAATTTTCATTTTGTTTCAGTGTGATGGGGATATTTTGGGGGCTGGCACATCCATTAATATCCTTCACCAACTGTCAGTCAGTCAGGGGATGATCCCACCTTCACATTAGGATCTCTGGCATGACTTGTTCCATTCCATTCCTTTGTATCACTTCTTCTCTTGAGCTCAGTTGTCTTAGCTGAGGATTGAGATTCCACTACTGGAAGGGAACACTTTTGAGTTGCTGCTGGAAGCCTAATCTGCTAGTGAAGAGTTTAATTAACTTGACTCTGAATTATAGTCTCATTAATATTTTATTATGGCTCCATACTACAAATGGGTGGGCTCAATGGGCACAATCCTGAAAATGTTTACTTGCAGGAATAACTTTGCTCACACAAGTAGACCCACTGAAAATAATAGAGCATATAAAGTATCTTATATGCATAACAGTTTGGAGAATGAGGCCCTATAGCAGCATATATCAGGAAATTTGCAAGGTTGCTGTAAGTCAGCAGCTTTAGAGGCAAATTTTAACCTCAGCAGGGCCCTTGCTTCAGTTCAGTTTATTTAACTAGTACTAGTAGAATTTGGAAAAATCACCTTTTGTTGAACACTCATATTTGGGACTTTTGTTTTAAATTAGATGTGTGATAAATACTATCGATGGAAGATAGGGATGGTAGTTTGTTCTGGAAGGCTAATCAACTCTTTCCTGTAGAATACCTCTGTTATCTCATCTGTTCTTCTCCCCTAAGAACTTTCCAGCTCAATATCCTAATTTAGCTCAATACCTAGAGGGCAGACAGGTGCTGTCAAGCTGTGGCAGATGTTTCTGCCTTCAGAGTTTCATAATATTTAGTGTTCCATTGTTCTCCAAAGAAGTAGTAATACAGTCTGAGTTGCAAGCAGTAATGGTGAAGCTATCTGTCTGTGTCTACAGATAGTTATAAATCTCTTTATAACTATCAACATATTTCAGTGAGGGCAACTCTATTTGGTTGGTTTTGTAAAAGGAAAAACCTCAGATCTTCAGATTTTGTCTCAATCAAATACACATTCTGTCAGCCTAATTATTATACATGCATCTGACGAAGTGGGTATTCACCCACGAAAGCTCATGCTCTAATACGTCTGTTAGTCTATAAGGTGCCATAGGACTCTTTGCTCCTAATAATTATGTAATCCTTCTGTCAGGTGGTGTCAGCACCACCCAAGGCTGCATTCAATATCTAAGGGTTCCTCCTAACATTACAAACCAAAATCAGCTTAAGCTCTCACCCAGGAATCTGGACTAAACACCATCTTGCTCTCTGAGTGCCACTGTTTATTTAGGTGCCTGTGGGTTATGAAAGTGCCTAGCTTTAGACACCCAAACTTGCAAATTTTGGCTTCAGTGAGTCATAGAAAACAAACAGGGAGTCAGCCACTGGCTGAACTAAGAATAAAGCCCAGAAGTCTAGAAGCCACTGCATTGTGTGACAGGAATCTCTTTTCTTCTGGTAACTGTGTTCGTCGGCTTGTATTCGTGAAGTGTTACCATCCAGTCAGTCCCTGCATTATGCTGGAAAGTAACCATTTGTGCTAAGGGCAGATAGCAGACCACCATGTAAATTATGGTTTTACAGACTCTACATTTTTATATTTTTAAATGTCACTACAAAACCCAACTAAAGATGAGCCAAATCATATACCAAGTTAACACAGAAATTCCTATGGTCTCCATAATGTTGGCTGACTTAATTCAAATGATAACATTGGTAAATTTGAGCTCCTTTTTTAAGTACAACACTAAAAACATTCAGATTTAGGATCTCTCAGTGTCTCTGCCATATTATAGAAGTTCCCCTTATGGAAAAGTTCTATACAATATAATAATGGTGAAATAGGATTCTATATAAATTACTTTCTAAAGCTATAGCATTTAATAGAGAATAATGTCTTTTGTATAAGGTTCGTTAATCATTCCATGGAATTCTTTATGAGGGATACAATTCTCTTTAATTCTATAGGTTGGTTCAACAATAATTTTGTATTAAATTCTATTGGACTTTTCCATAAGGGTCTAGCCTTAAAAATCTAATTCAAATGGGCTTGGATATGAGAATTATCACTCAGTTTTAAAGCAGTATGAAGACCATAAGAAAAGGATAGTTATAAGTGACATCAAATTGAGGGAAGTGTCTGGTAAAGTACTTTAGGGATTAGAGTTGAGTCTGCTCTGATTTAACTTCTTCATTAATCATCTGGGATATAATATGATGTCACACAGCTGGGCTGCCTATATGTCATCTGCATTTGTTCAACTCACACATGTTACAAGAGTGAGGCTAGAGAAATAATAAGGGACTTAATGAGATTAGAAACATGGGTAGACAAAAAAAATAGATGAAACTCTGAAAAAAAAGGCAATGTAGCAGTGGGAAAAATAATCTGAAACATGGCTATTCAGTAGATTATTCATGGCTATTATAGAGGATGAGAGAAGCCTGAAAAACAGTGAACTTCTCCTAGAAAGAAAGGAGCACAATTAGATTGTAAACTCTCTTGGGGCAGGGACTGTCTTTTTGTTCTGCATTTTATGGCATTTAGCATGATGGGGTCGCAGTCCATGACTAGGGCTCCTAGGTGCTACCATACAGATAATTATCTAGGGATAGTGTAGGGGTGTATAATCTTCGTATTGGTATTGTTTCCTAGTCTTCTAACTACTGAATGGAGAGTGGCAGGCAAAGGGAAGTTCTCTACAGGGGAATGCATTATATATAAAGTTTTAGGTGGGAAGGCTATGACCGATCCAGAGGCAGCAGTGAAAGACACAATGAGGATGACTGGATGTGGAAGCTGTGGCATGTACATGATCCTGGAGGGTGTACCTGAAAAGAGTTTTGTCTGCATGAAGTGCCGCCTGATAGACCTGATGGAAGAAAAGATCCAAGGACTGGAGATGCAGGTGGAAAGTCTGGTCAAGTTTAGAAGGGGGTTTGAGCAGATGATGGAGCAAAGACATGAGGAGGCTGAAGGGATAAGCTCCAGACTTGCAGATAGACACAAGACAATAGATTCTGAGAGAGACGGCTGGGGTGAGGAAAGTGACGTGGAAGCATTGACTTAAGGAGAACCAGGCAGGGAAGAGCACGGGCCAGGTGAAGAGAGAATAGAACTAGGAACAGATTTGTACTAGAGTGAAATGAAAAGGGGGCACAACAGGTGGTCGCTGAAGGAGAGGAGGGCAAAGGAACAAAGGAAAGCTGCTAGTCCTACAAGGAAAGGGGGAGAGTCATGGAGGCCAACACCAAATTATAGAGCCCATAGAGGATGCAAGGGGAAACGATGAGAGGATTGCAGCCGTGGGTGCAGTGGATAGAACCGAGCAATCACACTGTCACAGGAAAGGTCAAGGGTCACTGACTGGGAACTCGCTTAGCTGAGAGATAGACGGCTTATAGAGCTGATCGGTGAGAACAGGAGGGTTGCTGGTTCCGGTGCTAAGATACGAGATGTGGATGAGGCTGAGAAGACTCCTACTGGGGGGCGGGAAAGAATTGCCTGCATCATGAAGAACGATGATATGGCTGTAGACTTTCATTGGAACGTATCAGGGAGACTTCGCCCACGACTGGGGAAGGAGCTTAAGAAATGAGGCCTCAGGTGATCGTTCACTGGGATTCTGCCGGTTCCGAGGAGGGCACCTTAGCAAGGTGTGGACAAGATCAATATGGACGAAATCATGATGGCTCAGGCGAGCTCGTGCATAAGGAAGGCTTGTGGGATGTTATGGCCACTGGGAAGCATTTATGAAGAAGACTGGTTCCTCGGCTCACTTCACCTGGAAGAAGGAGGAGAAATGACTTCTAGGATGGAGGCCGCGCCAACTGATGAAGAGAGCTTTAAAACTAAGATTGGGGAGTGATGGCTGGAGAGTGTCCAGGATCTCCGATGCGAGAGATGTGAAGCCTTGAGAGGGAAGAAAACAAGAGTAGAGGAGATACGAGCCGTGACCGAAGAATGCGATAAGGAGGAAGGGTTAGTGTGTACGAGACCGGAGTCTAACATGTGATTGCTGTGGTGGTGGTATCCAGGTGGCCGAAGGGAGGTCGGTAGAATGTCTGTGCCTAACCAGGTAGAAGAATGTCAGTGAAGCCAAACGGCAAAAATTAGAATGTCTGTACACTAATGGCGAGGAACCGAGGAAACATAAATGGAGGAACTAGAGCTACTGTGCAGAAGTGAACCGGATATTATAAGGGATACAGAAACATGTGATATAGTAGTCATGACTGGAGTACAGATATTGAAGGCTATGTTCTGTTAGGAAGACAGCGATAGAAAGCACAAGTGGCTGGGGTAGCATTATTTATTATCTATAATGAGTGTTAACTGTAAAGAAATAAGAAGTGATGGAATGATAAGACAGAGTCTGTTCTGGGCAAAAACACACTGGGAAAGAAAGCTACTAGAGCTCCCCTGAGATTCTGCTTGGGGTGTGCTACGACCGCTGGATCTGATTTGGATATGGATGAGACCTCTTTAATGTTTTTATTGAAGGAACACTAATGGGATTGTGTGATCATGGGAGACTTAAACTTCCCAGAGTATAGACTGGGAGGGACAATGCTAGTAAGAATAATAGGCTCGATTTTTCTGGGATGTGATGTGAAGCTTATGGAATTTCTTCACCAAGTGTGAGAATAACAAAAGAGAGGGGCATACCATTTTAGATTGGTTTTGGTGAGTATTTTGAGGACCTCATAGAGAAAATGGTTGTAGGGGACAAACCTTGGTTCGAGTGATCACTAATTCAGTTTCAAACTGATGGAGGATAAACAAAAAATAGATTCTGGACTAGGGTTTTTGACTTCAAACGGCTAAATTTAAAGTAATTAAGAAATTAGTTAGAGAAGTGGATTGACTGAGAACTTGTGAGCTAAATGCGGAGGAGGCGGAATGTACTTAAGTCGAAGCGTGCAAAACTTTCAGAAGCGCTGCATCCCAAGGAAAGGAAAAAAGCCAACTAGGCAGGCAGTGTATACCAAGTGGATGAGCAGTATCCAGAGAGGCGATTAAGAAACGAAAGCTACAAGGAGTTGGAGATGGGTGGTTTAGCAAGGAAAGCTACCTTAGTGAGGGCAGACATGTAGGGATAAAGGTGAGAAAGGCTAAAGCATGTAGTTAGTTGACCTTGCAAAGGATTAGAAGACCCATAGTTAAAAATTTTCTATGAGCCATAGAAATAAGGAAGAGAAACGAAAGAAGAAGTGGGACTGACTAAATACTGAGGATGCTGGAGGTTAAGATAACCTAGGTGGCCGCCAATATCTAATAAATACTTTGCCTCAGTCTTTAAATAAGGCGTAGGATGAGGAGCTTAGGGATAGATGGAAGGAAGACAAATGGGAGATGAGGATTATGGAGGTAGGATATTACCACTCTTGAGGTAGAGGCCAAACTTGAAACAGGCTTAATGACAAGATCAGGGAGGGCTTCAGATAATCTTCAGTCCAAGAATAGTGCAAAGGAACGTGGCACGATTGAAATGCAAGCCCATTAGCAAAATTTTTAATGAATCAGTCAACTCGAGGGTGTGTTACCGTCCGACTGGAGATTGTTTTAAGAAAGGGAAAAAAAGTGATCCGAGTAACTATAGGCCTGTTAGTTTGACATCTGTAGTATGTAAGGTCTTGGAAAAAATTTTGAAGGAGAAAGTAGTTAAGGACATTGAGGTCAATGGTAATTGGGACAAAATACAACATGGTTTTACAAAAGGTAGATCGTGCCAAACCAACCTGATCTCCTTCTTTGAGAAGGTGACAGATTTTTTAGACAAAGGAAATGCAGTAGATCTAATTTACCTCGATTTCAGTAAGGCATTTGACACGGTTCCACATGGGGAATTATTAGTTAAATTGGAAAAGATGGGGATCAATATGAAAATTGAAAGGTGGATAAGGAACTGGTTAAAGGGAGACTACAACGGGTCGTACTGAAAGGTGAACTGTCAGGCTGGAAGGAGGTTACTAGTGGAGTTCCTCAGGATCAGTTTTGGGACCAATCTTATTTACCTTTTTATTACTGACCTTGGCACAAAAAGCGGGAATGTGCTAATAAAGTTTGCGGATGACACAAAGCTGGGAGGTATTGCTAACACAGAGAAGGACCGGGATATCATACAGGAAGATCTGGATGACCTTGTAAACTGGAGTAATAGTAATAGGATGAAATTTAATAGTGAAAAGTGCAAGGTCATGCATTTAGGGATTAATAATAAGAATTTTAGTTATAAATTGGGGACACATCAGTTGGAAGCAACAGAGGAGGAGAAGGACCTTGGAGTATTGGTTGATCACAGGATGACTATGAGCCGCCAATGTGATATGGCCGTTAAAAAAGCTAATGCGGTTTTAGGATGCATCAGGCGAAGGTATTTCCAGCAAAGATAAGGAGGTGTTAGTACCGTTATATAAGGCACTGGTGAGACCTCATCTGGAATACTGTGTGCAGTTCTGGTCTCCCATGTTTAAGAAGGATGAATTCAAACTGGAACAGGTTCAGAGACGGGCTACTAGGATGATCCGAGGAATGGAAAACCTGTCTTATGAAAGGAGACTCAAAGAGCTTGGCTTGTTTAGCCTAACAAAAGAAGGTTGAGGGGGGATATGCTTGCTCTTTATAAATATATCAGAGGGATTAATATTAGGGAGGGAGAGGAATTATTTAAGCTTAGTACCAATGTAGACACAAGAACAAATGGGTATAAACTGGACACTAGGAAGTTTAGACTTGAAATTAGATGAAGGTTTCTAACCATTAGAGGAGTGAAGTTCTGGAACAGCCTTCCAAGGGGAGTAGTGGGGGCAAAAGACATATCTGGCTTTAAGACGGATTCTCTGCAGCTTGAGGTCTTCAAACCACAATTTGAAGATTTCAATAACTCAGACATAGGTTAGGAGTTGTTATAGAAGTGGATGGGTAGGATTCTGTGGCCTGCTTTGTGCAGGAGGTCAGACTAGATGATCATATTGGTCCCTTCTGACCTTAAAGTCTATGATTCTATGAGTCTAAAATTTAGTCACAGAAGTCATGGAATCCATGACTTCAGCCTGTGGTGGTAGAGTTGCAGGGTCTCCCGCTGCCCGCAGGGGCAGGGAGCTGCAGGGTACGCTCACTGCCTCTAGGGTCCCTGCAGCTCCTGGCCACGGCGGGTGGTGGGGGAACCCCCAGAGTTGGTGGTGGTGGGGGAACCCCCAAGTTCCTGGCTCCCATGAGTGGCCGGGGAACTCCTGAGTTCCCGACTGCTGTGGGCTCCTGAAGCTGCGGGTGGTGTGAGTATCCTGCAGTTCCCGGCTGCCATGGGCTGTGGGGACACCCCACAGCTCACAGCCCCCACAAGCAGAGCAGGGACCTCTCAAGCTGCAGGCAGCAGGAGTAACCCACAGCCCTCAGCTGCTGCAGGGGGCTCCTAGCTCCTGCACAGCTGCCCTGCTTCAGGCCATGTGGGGACCCGCAGATCCCCATTTTGTCCCAGATAGTTTTAGTAAAACTCATGGACAGGTCATGGCTAGGATGAATTTTTCTTTTTTGACCATGACCCGTCTGTGATTTTTACTAAAAATATCCCTTTTAAAATCTTAGCCTTAATTTTATTTATATATATCTATGAACTCGCTGTAGGAGTAACAGGTATAAAATAATTGATGGCAATCCTATCACATGAGACACTTTGAATTGGACAAAGACCCATCAAATAAAAAGTTCAGAACAAATTTCTTGTGAGCGATGTGACAACTGACATAGATAATTTGGGTATAAACACTGAATACAACAAAGTACTTCTTTTTTTTAAACTTGCTCAGGGCCTTACCCTGCATTTGCTGCATACTCCAAACCCCCACTGACTTCAGCGAGCGTGTAGGGTGCACAAGGTATCCAGGATCAGGTTCTTTCAAGGCTCTTTTGTTCTTGTTGTGTTGTCTGTCTTTTGGATTTTTTTTTTCAGAAACATTTTTGGCCTTTGAGACAAATATTCTGTTTTTGTGTTTGTTATTCAGGTGACACAATGATTCCCTAGATATTGTTATTAAGTGGCATATGTCACCCTTGTTAAACAACATGGTCTTCATTGGTTGTCTAAGGGCTTGTCTACACATGAGGCATTGTGCACCTATAGAGCGCTCTAAAGTTTTGCACTCTAACTGTCCTGTGTAGACCATGCTGACACACTCTAAAAGGTTCCTAGTGTGCATTAACGTACTACTTACAGGAGTACATCAATGCACAAGGTACCTTTTGGAGCACCTCAGAAGAGTCTACATAGTACAACTAGAGCACTAAACTTTAGACTGTTCTACAGTTTACAGCCCTTTGGTGTGCATCATGTGGACAAGACCTAAGATGTAGGGTTTTGATTAGGGCTGTCAAGTGATTAAAAAAATCAATAGTGCAATTAATCACACTGTTAAACAATAATAGAATGTAGGACTGTCAATTAATCACAGTTATCATGTGATTAACTCAAAAAAAATAATTGCGATGACAAAATTGAAATTTATTAACTATTTTTGAATTTTTTTTACATTTTCAAATATATTTATTTAAATTACAACCCAATACAAAATATACAGTGCTCACTGTATATTATTTTTATTACAAATATTTGAACTGTAATAATTGTAAACAAAATAAATAGTATTTTTCAATTCACCTCATACAAGTACCATAATGCAATCTCTTTATTGTGAAAGTGCAATTTACAAATGTAGATTTTTTTTTGTTACATTACTGCACTCAAAAACAAAACAATGTAGGCACTAAAGTTTTACAAGTCCATTCAGTCCTACTTCTTGTTCAGCCAATCATTAAGACAAACAAGTTTGTTTACATTTACGGGAAATAATGCTGCCAGCTACTTATTTACATCACCTGAAAGTGAGAACAGGCATTAGCATGGCACTTTTGTAGCCAGTGCTGAAAGGTGTTTACATGCCAGACATGCTAAACATTTGTATGCCCTTTCATCCTTTGGCTACCATTCCGGAGGACATGCTTCCATGCTGGTGATGCTTGTTAAAAAAAAACTGCATTAATTAAATTTTGACTGAATTACCTGGGGGAGACTAGTATGTCTCCAGCTCTGTTTTACCTACATTCTGCCATGTATTCCACATTGTAGCAGTCTTGGATTATCACCCAGCACATGTTGTTTGTTTTAAGAACACTTTCACTCATATTTGACAAAATGCAAAGAAGGTACCAATGTGAGATTTCTAAAGATAGCTACAGCGCCCAACCCAAGGTTTAAGAATCTGAAGTGCCTTCCAAAATCTGAGAGGGACAACATGTGGAGCATGCTTTCAGAAGTCTTAGAAGAGCTACATTCGGATGCAGAAACTACAGAACTCGAACCACCAAAAAAAAAAATCAACCTTTTGCTGGTGGCATCTGACTCAGATGATGAAAGTGAACATGCATCGGTCTGCACTGCTTTGGATTGTTATTGAGCAGAACCCATCATCAGCATGGACACATGAATGCTGGTTGAAGATGAAGGGACATATGAATCTTTAGTGCATCTGGCACATAAATATCTTGCAACTCCAGCTACAATAGTGCCATGTGAACGTCTGTTCTCAGTTTCAGGTAACATTGTAAACAAGAAGTGGGCAGCATTATCTCCTGCAAATGTAAACAAACTTATTTGTCTGAGTGACTGGCTGAACAAGAATTAGGACTGAATGGACTTGTAGGCTCTAAAGTTTTACATTGTTTTATTTTTGAATAGTTATTTTCTGTACATAATTCTACATTTGTAAGTTATACTTTCATGATAAAGAGATTGCACTTCAATACTTGTATGAGGTAAATTCAAAAATACTATTTCTTTTGTTTATCATTTTTGCAGTGCAAATATTTGTAATAAAAATAATATACACTTTGATTTCAATTACAACACAGAATACAATATATTTGAAAATGTAGAAAAACGTACAAAATATTTAATACATTTCAATTGGTATTCTATTGTTTAAAAGTGCGATTTAAAACTGCAATGAATCACGATTCATTTTTTTAATACCTATTAATTTTTTTTAGTTAATTGCATGAGTTAATGGCAATTAGTCGACAGCCCTAGTTTTGGCTTGGAACCTGCTTAACTGAGAGTCTGTATTTCTCCCCTTCTGAGATAACCATGGTTAGGCTCAGCCAGGAACCCCTGATCATGGCTAGGTAAGCAACAAGTTTTGACTGTTCCTCTTTCCTAATCCCTTCGTCCCCATTTCTACCTCCACTTAAAAAAATTAAATCCATGTAACTAAAAATCCTCTGCTGAGTCTTCAGTAGATTCCTTTGACTTGTGCATTGTATCTCTATCCCTATCCCCAGCCCGTCTTCTTAGTCTGCATATTTTTGGATTGCAACCCCTTCAGGACAGGGATTATCTGTTTTCTGTGTTTGTGCCATACCTGTTACTATGAGGATCCAGTCCCAGTTGGGGTGTTTTTGACCTACCATAATATAAATATTTAATAGAACAAGAAAAGAGAGGTAGCATATGGCAGGTGCTATGTGACATGGATTCATAGAATCATAGAAATGTAGGATTGGAAGGGACATTGAGAAGTCATCAAGTCCAACCCCCTGTGCTGGGGGAGGACGAAGTAAACCTAGAACATCCCTAACAGCTGTTTGTCCAACCTGTTCTTAAAAACCTCTGAAAAGATGGAGATTCCACAATCTCTGTCAGGAGCCTATTCCAGTGATTAACTACTGTTAGATTTAGCAGGTTTTCCCAATATCTAACCTAAATCTCCCCTGCTGAAGATTACTTCTTATTCCTCACAAGTCAGGCTTTCTAAATCTTTAAAAATTTTTGTTGCTGTTCTCTAGACCAGTGCTTCTCAAAGCTGGTCCACTGCTTGTTCAGGAAAAGCCCCTGGTGGTCCGGGCCAGTTTGTTTACCTGCTGCATCCACAGGTTTGGCTGATTGCGGCTCCCACTGGCCACAGTTTGCCGCTCCAGGCCAATGGGAGCTGCGGGAAGTAGCAGCCAGCACATCCCTCAGCCCATGCCACTTCCTACAGCCCCCGTTGGCCTGGAGTGGTGAACCGCGGCCAGTGGGAGCTGTGATTGACCAAACCCGCGGGTGCAGCAGCTAAACAAACTGGGCCAGACCTCTGGGGGCTTTCCCTGAACAAGAGGCAGACCAGCTTTGAGAAGCACTGCTCTAGACTCTCTCTAATTTGTCCATATTCAGTTTGTGATCTACTGTAACTCCCAGGTCCTTTTCAGCATTATTACCACTTAGCCAGTTATTTCTCATTTTCCACTTATGCATTTGTCTTTTTTCTTCCTAAGTGAGGTAGTTTAATACTCCTGGGGGAATTCTGTGCCACTGCGCAATGCAGAGTTTTGCAGAAATTAATGTTGTACATGCAGAATTTCCTTCCCCCACAAAAATGGGCTGCAGTGCTGCTAGCTGCCACTAGGGGCCAGTGGACCTGGCAGACCCCAGCTCGCACACAGAAGACACTGCTGGAGGGAGGGAGAGGGAGCTAGAGGGAAGGAGACAGCGACACGCAGGAAACTCTGTGCAAGCTTGGGGCTGAGCATCAGGCTGTTTCTCCCTCTGGATCCCTGGGCTTTGTGGGGAGGGGTGTGGGTATCTGGGCAAGGGGTGGTGTAGCTGGGCTCTGGGGCAAGGGAGTGCTGGTGTCTTGGCTCTGTGGGGGAGGGGATTTGTGTGTATTGGCTGGGGGGGGGCATGGCTGACCTCTAGGGTGGAGGGTTTGTGGCCCCCTGACTGGGCTCTACAGGGGGAGGTGGCAGAGAAACAAGAAATGGGTTGCCATAGGGATTTCTTTATCCCTACTCCTGGGGGGATTTTTGTATGTCTGTATTGTTACAGACATACTTGCTGACAGGTATTTTGAAATAAATTACCAAAATAATTGAAACTGGTGTGATTATATAGCATTATTTTGACAAATAAAATTTGCAGAATTTTTAAATATTGTGTGCAGAATTTTTATTTGTTTCACACAGAATGCCCCCCAGGAGTATATTTTGCATTTTTCTTTATTGAATTTCATCTTGTTTAATTCAGACCAATTCTTCCATTTGTTGAGGTCATTTTGAATTCTATAGAACTAGTGGGGGACCTCAAGAGGTCATCTAGTCCAGTCCCCTGCACTCATGGCAGGACTAAGTATTATCTAGACCAGTGGTTCTCAAACTGGGGTTCGTGAAATGTTACAGGGAGTTCTCAGGGAAAAAATCCCTAATGGCAGACAGGGTTGTCCCTAGGGACCCCAGGGCCAGCAGACCGGAGCCCCTGGACTTCTAAAAGCTAAGCAGATCAAAGCAAGCATATCTATCACACTGAGATTTAAACTTCAAGACTCCTTATAAGAAATGCAAAGAGAGGTGGATATTTTTTGCTGTTTTTAAAATGAAATAGGCAGCTAGTGTTGTTCTTAAAATTATTGTGAAGAACAAATTTAAGCTTTATTATAAAGAGCGTTGTTTGCCTGGTCTGCTCAAGACCTGAATGCTTGCGTAGGAGGAACTCTGAGTTGGCTTCTTAAATCCCTACATGCTGTTTCACATCTGATACTCCTTGAGGAAACATAGGAGCCTTGTCTTATAACAGGCTTATTCAAAGTGATACAAGTGACGAAAGTGAGATCTTGGAAGAGTGTTGCCATTTTCATAATGTAATAAAAATACTGTCATGATAAATAATAATTAATAATACATTGGGTGTAATCAGCATGTCCTAAAACCAATTTTATATTTCCAAGATTATTGCTTTTCTAATTTATACTCAGGTAAAGGAAAAAAATCCCTGGAAATATTCATTTTTAGGAGGCGGTTTGCGAGACTTGACATTTTAGTGAAAAGGGTTCATGGGTTCTTAAAGTTTGGGAACCACTGATCTAGACCATCCCTGACAGGTGTTTTTCCAACCTGCTCTTAAAAATCTCCAATGACAGAGATTCCACAGCCTACCTGGGCAACTTATTCCAGTTTTAATCCTGTCATCCAAAGTGCCTGCAACCCCTCTGAAAATTTTATACCCATACTCTCCACTCCATTATCCATGTCATTAATGAAAATATTTAATAGCTACAGAAGACTGACCCCTGAAGACGCCACTAGATATCCCCTCCCATTTTGACAGCGAGTCATTGATAACTACTACTTTTGAGTGCTGCCTTTCAACCAGTTATGTACCTACTTTCTAGTAATTAAATCCTGACCACATTTCCCTAGTTTGTGGGAATATCATATGGAGCTGTGTCAAAAGTCTTACTAAAACCAAGATATATTCAAGTCTACAACTCCCTCCCCCCCCCCACCCCATTCATCAGATCAATAACCCTATCAGAGAAGGAAATTAGGTTGGGTTGGCATGATTTGTTTTTGGCAAAGCCATATTTGCTCTTCCTTATAATCCTGTTATCCTCTAGCTGCTTACAAATTTGTTGTTTAATCATTTGTTCCAGTATCTTTCCAGGTATAAAATTTAGGTTGACTGGTCTATTATTCCCCAGGTCCTCTTTATTCTTCTTTTCTGTTTGTCCTTTTTCAGTCTTCTAGGACCTTACCCATCCTCCAGGAGCTCTCATAATTGCTAATGGTTCTGAGATTGCTTCTGCTGGTTTCTTAAGTACCCTAGGATAAATTTCATCAGGCCCTGCCAACTTGAACACATCCAGCTTAGTTAAATATTTTTAAACTGGTCCATAGCTATTTTGGCTTGTGTTCTTTCCCCCTTGTCGTTAATATTAATTGTGTTTGAGTATTTATTTACTAAAAGGCTCAGTAGTGACTATTGAAGTAAAATAGGCATTAAGCACCTCAGCTTTCTTCAATCACAAGTTTTTAGCTGTCCTTTCCCATTAAGTAGAGAACCTACACGTTCCTTTCTTCCTTCCTCTTAATGTATTTAAAGAACCTCTTATTCCCTTTATATCCCTTGCTAAATGTAACTCATTTTATGCCTTTGCCTTTCTGACTTTGTCCCTACATGCTTGTACTATTCTGTTTTACTTCTTTTTAGCAATTCATCCTTGTTTCCATTTTTTTTGTAGGATTGCTTTTGGATTTTCAGGTCATTTAAGAGCTCCTGATGGAGACATATTGGACTTTTCCTCTTCTTCCTATCTTTCCTTAGCATCAGGATAGCTTGCAGTTGTGTCTTTTAATACTGTCTCCTTGAGAAACTGCCAGCCCCCTTGAATTCCTTTTTCCTTTAGATTTTCTTCCCATGAGACCTCACCAGCAGGTCTCTGAGTTTGTTGAAGTCTGCTTTTTTGAAGTCCATTGTTCACGAACAAGGAAGGACGTCTTATGATGTTACCTGGGGTACAATCTAGACTGCTAAACAGCTGGGTCCCCTCAGTACTCTAGCCTGGGGTGCCTTTTACAGTGCTTTACTGTAAAAGCCATCACTCCTGATCTTGCTCATATGCAGCCCCTAGCATGCAAAATTACTCCTAGCTGAATTACATGTATGCTGCAGCCAGTCACTCATGAATTATATATAGGGCAACACCAGCAGATTCTCAGTCCCAGACTTGCCCCCCAGAAATGTGCATCTTGTACTGCTCAGCACCCTTCTGGACAATACAAGTAATAGAATGTCATTTCATCAATGGAAAATGATATGCACAGACCCCATTATCTCAAGTGGAGTTTCCCGAACACTTCAATCCAAAGCACACACTGGTTTAGATAAAACAATAAAATAAATGTATTAATTACAGAAAGATTTTAAGTGATGACAAGTAGTGAGGCATAAAATCAGAATAGGTTACAAAGAAGATAAAAGATCATCTGCAAACCAACACCTAACGTAGCAAACTGAATGGATTCAAAACAAAGGTTTTTATCTCACCATATGCTTACAACAACCTGTACCAGCCTCCCAGCCAGGACCCTTTCCCCAAACAATGATGCTTCCTTTGTCTTTTAAGCATTGTAACTTCTGTGAGTAGAGATGAGGAGAGAGAGGTGATTTGCAGGGCTCTCATTCCTATACCCTTTTCCCCTCTTTGAGAATTATCTCCTGCTGGGGTTCAAGCAAGAGGCAGTCTGTTTACATGGAAACTTCCATCTGTTCCATTGTCAATGTGTCAAGTTCTCGCTCACACCTTTCTTCCTGCCAAAGAATGGCCATTTAACTAGGCGATACTCCATAATAGTTCATCTGATTATGCTGGTACATGGCTGGGGCACCCATGTGTCTGTCTCTGAAAAACTGGCTTGGGACTGCTTTTCTTAAACTTGGAGTCTATACATTAGACTCTTATAACTGTACATACAATGTTGCCACACATATTTCATCAGGATAATAATGTTCCTCAGATTGAGATTTTTCAAACAATACCTCCCAAGACATACCTTGTTCAAAATTTATCACAGTCTTATAAAAAGGGTGAAAATAATACCTCTCTTGGGAATTCAGTGGAAATATAGGTGTAAAGACTGCCAGATCAATCTCATGGCATCTTTCAGTCAGGATCTCAAAGTACTTTGCAAACACCAATGTGAGACACCTAGTGCCTTATTTTCAGAAGTGTTGCTGATCCAGTGCTCCAATTGACTTCAGCATCTCTACAGATCAGACATACGTGCTGAAATCTTGTCCATATTGAAGTCAATGGCAAAACTCTATTTGACGTCAGTGAAGCCAGCCTGTCACTCAAGATTTTGTAAGTTGGACACACAAATCTCATGGCATGCAAAATTAATAATTCTGAAAATATGGCTGCATGTATTATACATGCTTATAAATTTTGTTTAAACATGTAAACATTTTCTAGCAGATTACATACAATGTACATCATGTAATGTGATCTAGGGACTAATGATGTGCTGTACTGGTATTTAAAAAACATATCCGTCTAATGAATCATATGCTGACATGATTCTTTCAACACAATCCTCCATTGAGTTCCATTGAAAAGATTATGGCATGATATTGCCCATGTCTCTTCCTGTGGCTTAATGACATATCAACCTTTTAAGAGTGTTTTGTGTTAATATCTGGAAGTAACCATATGCAGCAGTTCTGAGAGAACTTGACACTCAACACTCTTGAATTATAATTGAGTGGCATGTCTAATTCCCTGAAGATATGTCTGTTAAATAGTAGTATATTTGTTGTACTGAAATAATGAGTAAATGTATCCGTATAAATAAAATTTACAATCCGATTTGTTGAAAAATTTTGTTAATCCTCAGAACAGCTGTTTCATTTAAAACATCAGCATGTCCAAATACAGTACCAAAGAGTGAAGAGAAATAGAACTGCCCCTGCAATCTGTGAAAGAGTTTCTCAAGTTTCATGCACTTCACACAGGGAATATTACACAGCCGGTAAGGCTACGGTTCAACTAGGAAGCACCAGTTATTTTAACCCATCTCTCAAGTAAATTTACAGGAAGTAATTCTTGTTAGGATATAGGAAAAAATCCTAAATATTTTGTATACTAAATAGATTTATTGATTGCTTTAAAAATACATTTGTTTGGTTTTGTAATACCATTTGATTTTGAAGGAGGATTAAAAAGAATTGCTGACTGTCTGCCGCAGGTCTGAAGAGTTGTCACCAAATATATTTACTCAAGTTTCTGCTTTTCTGGCTATAACTTTTATTAAAAACCTCAAGCTTAGCATTATCCCTGAAATAACCTTTGGTTTTTTTCTCCCCTTTAAGGGTTACTGAATTTCCTGATTGTGTGTGGTTTGGATATTAAAATAAAACCAAGTGCCCTCAGAATTTGTATGTCTGCTTCTTGAACTAAAAGAGTTTTCTGGGCCAGACACAGATACATGGGAAAGGGCTGGCCTCATTTTCTCCTGTAGTTCAGGGGTGCGCTCCTGAGTTTGCTGGACTGGTCTCACAACATGGCAATGTTCCAATATCTGAGTCCTTCAAATTCAAACAATGTTTATATTTGTTTCAATGGAGGGTCAGACATGTTTTATGCATCTGGTTGGTCCCTGCCTTAATATATGGGGAGTACTAGACTCTGATCTCAGTTCAAAGATATTGCCATCATATCTGTAATTGTACATCATTATTGTAATAATAATGCCAGAATAATAATAGTTCCTTGTCCATCATACTGTGCTGGACTGACTTCCATATTTCATCCTTGTTCTATTGCCATCTTATATTTCATTCACATCCGTCATCAAATTTCTTTCCGTTTGTACTTCGTTACCCAATGAACTAAGCTATCTTGGTTTTTCCATTCATATTGTACAATCACTGCCATCTGCTTAAACTCTCCATCTCGCCTCTTCCGGATATATTATTCTAATTTCCCACTGTGCCCAGGAATAAGAAAGGAAATGATATAGTGCAGCCTCAGAGAGAATTATAACGCCAACTCCTAGCAGAAAAAGAACCATGTGTTTTGGCTCTTGAAGACCAGAGCAAAGTGTCAAGTCACAGGGAGGTAAAACATCACTTTTCATTCTGCAAACTACATCTGAAACTAGATGAAAATTAGACCACTCTTTCTGAGGTTCAGTTTCTTCCCCAGTGATGTTGCTTATGTCCATGTGCAACCTCTTCCTCTCTCTCTGCCCCTCTTCCCATGAAGACCCAGGAAATACCCACCTTGACACCCCCAAGCATTCAAAAGTCATGAGCCAGAACCCCTCCCCCCCACCAAACAATGAGTTTGGCTTAAAAATCAGAATTTTTGTTTTGTTTAGAAAGACTAAATCTTGTGTTTTGGTCAAAAGGAAGAATAAGTGTATTTGATCTCATGATCTCTTTCACAATAACACTGTAAGCTGGGATGATGTTGAATTTGTATTCCTGTCAAATTGCAAAGACTGCTTTTAATGTCTCACTATTGTTTATTCCATTTTAGGGAAGTTTCTACACTTTCTATTAAGTTGAACTGGAGAAAACATAAACAAATAGTGGGTATACAGAAGTAACAAACAAATGTTTTAAGCAGAAAAGATTCCTACAAGTGCATCCCAGCTATGAAGAGTGAACTATATTTTCACATTCTGTGGCATTTCAATACAATCTTGAATCAAATCACAAATGATTATTTTGATACAGCTATTTACACTGGTCTGATTATATGGAAATAAAATATTGAAAGAATGCGTTTTTTGTTTTCTTTACTGTTTTGCTGCTGTAAATGAATCTGCCTACTCCAATTAAAGATATATTTAATTTATATAAATTTGGCAAAGCAATAACTACAGGATTGAAAAGGCCTCATTCAAAAACTTGTTCATGTGTAAGAAGTGAGAAATAGATTGATTCTGAAACCATGAATACCCTAAGTTTTTAAAAGTGGTGAGAGGTACTTTAGCCACACAAATCCTATTATCCTAATTGTGTGGATGGATAAATCTCCGTGGATCACACTGAAAAGTCACATCTGCGCTGCAGTGTACCTACTTGGATGAAAACCCAGGGACCAGTTCTTCCGTCCTGACTTTGTTTGAATAGTATTTTTCTCTGCCAATAGTCCTGCTGAAACTAATGGAACATAATGTACTATGCAATGTAAGGATGGTAAAACTGACCTCCATTTTAGTGACAAGTCAAGGAATGCAAATTGATCAACAGGAAACATAACTGGGCAAACATACGTATGTTTAGACCATGCTGTGGCAGATATCAGCTGCAGTTAAATAATGAAAAATCAAATCCTAATCCCACTGAAGTCAATGGAAACTTTGCCTTTGATTTCAATGGCAGAAGGATTGGGAGCTTTGTTTAAAGTTATCTTCCAATTTATTCTCATTTTTTCCCAATATGCTCACATTCTTGATACTTACTGTTTTTCTAGTGTTTATACACTAAAATATATTGCCAATTCAAATACTGTTGTCTTGTACTGTAAAAATCTGAAATAAAGGTTTTGTTTTGGCAATTTCACAAGTGGAATTTTTCCATGTGTTCATAGTCTATTCCTTACTGCTAACTGTATGTAGGAGAAATACCCTAATCCTTATAAAATACTTCTAGTGAATTAGCGTTAACTTTACGGACTGAGTTTGCCATCCACTGTGGTTATATCAAATTTGAAACAAACTACATGACTTATTCTGTCCAGTTAAAAAGGTTTGTGACTTTGGCTACCATTCTTAGTCCTTCTGCACATCAGATTGTATTTATATTTAAGATAATCATTCTAGTGACATTACTGTTATGGTGTTGTTTTAAGCTGCTGACCACATGGTATGTAATCACATTCAATGTTGTATGAGCATTCAAGAGGGCCAATATGTGCACCCCGTCTTCTCTCACTGAACCTCCTCTCTTATTAATCCCTCATTTAAACAACTCTATCCTTTTCTCAGCACTTGAGCAATTTGTATGCCTCTCCACTCACCTCTTTCTGCACTACTCATGCTGATGTTTGAATACCCTTTGTAATCTCAAGTTTACCTTGTGGCTCCTGGGGAAATAGGTGATGCAAATCAGAGCTTATTTTCTATCAGGCCAAGTGAAAACTCATCTTTCTGTCTACTTAGCCTCTCTCCCAAGTTCAAAGACACAGGTTATTTTATCATTGGCTATGTCTACACTTATGGTGGCATGTAGAGTACAGCGTACTTAGGTAGCTACACGTGTAGTGTCTGTAGTGAAAAGCTCCAGCCGCATTCCCGCTTCCTCCTCTGTGCCTGAGCCTCCTCTGTCCCTGAGCCTTTCCCTGCTGACAGAGCCTTTCACTGTGGCAGGGATAGACTCTGGTACAAGGAGGCAGCAGGAAACTGAATAATAGCAGTAAAGCTGTGGAAAGCACTGCTGATGCCTGTAGAAAGCAGTGTAGGGTATATACCCTAGGGATTCAGGCATGTAGAAGGCTTTATTCTACTCCCTAAGCCGTGCCTCACCATCTACACTGCAGTTTATACCTATGCTAGCTGCATGTGCAGCGTACGTACTCTACATACTGGTATAAGTGTAGGCGTATCAATTAAGGCAGTTTGTAATGCATGTTGCCCCTTCTGTACTGTTTGACTCAATTATCCCCAACATTTCCCCATTCATCTCATTCTCTATTGAATGCAGTGAGGAGTTTGCTATATTCCTACTTTCAAACAAAGAAAAGATAATTCATTGCTGCTGCCAGGTATCCACAAATCCCTTGACACACCTACATGACAGGTCCCCATTAATTTCCCTTCTCTTGGCCATGCAAACTATCAGTAACTGTTGTCCACCATCACACGCATCCCCTCCATCTCTGAATCCAGCTCAGCCCCTCTTCTGGTCATGAAATTCCATGATTTCCCCTAGCTCTGTGATGTTATAACCATCCACTCTTCTACCTGATCCGCTGCATTATTTTGCCTTTTCTCAGCTGCCTCACTGCTACTTTCACAGTTGAATGTTGCAATTTCGCTTGTCCAGCTTAGTATGTCAGGAACTCTTTTATCCCTGTCTCTTACCTTAAAATCTTCCTGTTATCTTAGCCTGTGAGTGACTCTAAAACCTACTTAACTTTATGTTTCCCTTTTCCTATTACCACTTTCTTCCATTTTCCCTGTAATTTAACCAAGCCAGCAAGAGTATTAACAGATATCTCCACTGCTTCCAAAGTTCAGCTTTCTCTTCTGTGACTCTCCTCTGTTTTTGTACATTGCTTTTCCTTTCTGATTGTACAAGAGACACTGGGCCAGATCCCCAGCTGGTGCAAATCAGCACAACTCCATTGAGTTCAACAGAACTATGTCCTTCTGTACCAGCTGAGGACTTCCCCACTTGGTGACAGCTTTTTAGAATTATCCATGTGTTCTGAGATCTGTCTTACTTAATACATAGCAGGTTTTATGCAGTAAACATAATTTATATTCTGTTGCATTCTAGAAGCCCAGTGAATATATCCCCAGGAATCAAAATGTAAACATGAGCTGCCATGTGATGCTATTCTACCAATATAGCAGTTTATGCTTTTTTTCTTCCAGGAACACTGTATCTTTAAGTAATCAATACTTTTTCTAAAAATTAATTTCACACAACCACATAAGAGGCTAGAACATATTTGACAATATCTTATTAATGTATTTATTTTTAATAACTTTGCTCAGCATCATTTTTATGGTCTATAAAAGACTATATTGTCTTTTAAGTATTAAACTTAGAAGGAAAAATCCCAGAAATGTTTAATTGCCCTAGTATCATTGTGATTACTTTTTATTTTCCATGTTATGATTTACAGAAAATCAGTTTACATGTAAAACTCCAGCAATCGCAGACATTGTGATCCTGATAGATGGCTCCTGGAGTATTGGCAGATTCAACTTCAGACTTGTCCGGCTTTTCCTGGAAAATCTGGTTGGTGCCTTCAATGTGGGTTCTGAGAAAACAAGAGTAGGTAAGGTTTCTAAAGAAAATTCTGTAAGTTCACAGTTGAATTAAAACAAACAAAAAAGAAAACAACAATAAACCCTTGATTTCCAAGGTAATAATAAACTTAATCCCTACATATTTGTACAACATACATCATCTTCTTTATTTGTCATGAATAAAAATATTAGGGCCTGATCCAGAAAGCGCTGTACACACAAAATTTCCATTTAAATCAATGAGAGTAACATGAATGGAAAGCTTGTAAGATTGGACCTGATCATTGTACACAAGGTATTTCTCATAATGAATTGTGATATTCATAAGAACATAAAAATGGCCATGCTAGGTTAGACCAATGGTCTATGTAGCCCAGTATCCTGTCTTTTGACAGTGACTGCTGCCAGATGCTTCAGCAGTAATGAATAGAACAGCAATTTTGTGTGATCCATCCCCTTTTGTCTAGTCCCAATTTTGGCAGTTGGAGGTTTAGAACATCTGGAGCACAGAGTTGCATCCCTGACCATCTTGGCTTATCTAATTATAGTTTTGTTCTTCACAACATCCCCTGGCAACAAGTTCCACAAGCTGAATGTGCGTTATGTGAAGTATTTCCTTATTCTTGTTTTAAACCTGATGCCTATTAATGTCATTGAATGACACCTAATGTGATCTTATGCAGAGGGGAAGTAACACTGTTTTTCTTCATACCGTTCATGATTTTTATATACTTCTACCATATTTTGTCTCTTTTCTAAATTGAGCACTCCCAGTTTTTATAATCTCTCTTCATATGGAAGTGTTCCATACCCCTAATCATTTTTGTTACCCTTCTCTGTACCCTTTTCCAATTCTAATATATCTTTTTTGAAATGGGGCAACCAGAATTGTATGCAGTATTCAAGATGTGGGTGTACCATGGATTTATATAGTGGCATTATGATATTTTCTGTATTCTTATATATCCCATTCCGAATATCTGTTCTTTTGATTGCTTCTGCACATTGAGTGGATGTTTTCAGAGAACTGTCCATGATGATTACAAGTTCTCTTTTTTGAGTGGTAACAGCTAATTTAGAAACCACCTTTTTGTATGTATAAATGGGATTTTTTTTCCACTATGCATTAGTTTGCATTTGTCAACACTGAATTTCATTTGTCATCTGTAAAGACATGCAAAGGGATATCACAAAACTAGATGATTGGGGGACAAGTCATCTAGTTTTGTGATATCCCTTTGTATGTCTTAGTTAAATACAAAGCTGACTACAATTATGAGTAATTTTATACTATCTGCAAATTTTGCCACCACACTTCCTCTCTTTTTTCTAGATCATTTATGAATATGTTGAACGTCACAGGTTGTAATACAGATCCTGGGAGGACCCTGCTATTTGCCTCTCTCCACTGTGAAAACTGACCATTTATTCATACTCTCTGATTCCTATCTGCTGCTGATCCAGGAGAGGACTTTCCCTATTATCCCAAGACAGCTTAGTTAGCTTAAGAGCCCCATGTGAGGGACGTTGTCAAAGGCTATTTGAAAGTCCAAGTACACTGTATCGACTGGATCACTTTTGTCCACATTTTTTGACCCCCTCAAAAAATTCTAATAGATTGGTGAGGCATGATTTCCCCTTACTAAAGCAGTGTTGACTTTTCCCCAACCATATCACATTTGGATCTAATAATTCTGTGCCTTACTATAGTTTCAAGCAATTTGCCTGGTACTTAAGTTAGGCTTACTGCCCTGTAATTGCCAGGGTTGCCCTGGAGCCTTTTTTAAAATTGGCATTACATTACCTACCCTCTAGTCATTTCGTTCATAGGCTGATTTAAGTAATAGGTTAATCCCATAGTTGTTAATTCTACAATTTCATATTTGAGTTCCTTCAGAACTCTTCAGAACTCTCAAGGTTCATCTGGCCCTGGTGATTTAATACTGTTTAATTTGTCAATTTGTTCCAAATCCTCCTCCTACTGACATCTCAATCTGGGACAGTTCCTCAGATTTATCACTGAAAAATAATGGCTTGGATATGGGAATCTTCCCCACATCCTCTGCAGTGAAGATCAATGCAAAGAATTCATTTAAATTCTCCACAAGGGCCTTGTCTTCCTTGAGTGCCCCTTTAGAACCTCACGCAGCCAGTGGCCCCACTGATAGTTTGTGAGGCTTCCTGCTTCTGATGTGCTTAATTCTTTTATGCTGTTTTAGTTTTTGTGTCTTTAGTTAGTTGCTCTTAAATTTTATATTATATTTTTACACTTGACTTCCAGAGTTTATGCTCCTTTCTATTTTCCTCAGTAGGATTTGACTTCCAATGTTTAAAGGATGCCTTTTTGCCTGTAACTGCTGGCTGTCTAGCCATGATGGGATTTGTTTGGTCCTCTTACTGCTTTTGGTTTTTTTTTTATTTGGGGTATACATTTAATTTGAACCTCTACTATGGTGTTTGTGAGTAGGTTCCTGCAGTCTGCAAGCATTTCATCCTTCTGACTGTTCCTTTTCGTTTCCATTTAGCTAGCTTCCTCACTTTTGTGTAGTTCCCATTTTTGAAGTTAAATGCTACTTTTTCCCCTACAAGGATGTTAAATTTAATTACATTATGATCATTATGACTGATTGGTTAAGTTATATTTGCTCTTGAACGAGATCCTGTGCTCCCCTTAGGACTATATCAAGAATTGACACTCCCCTTGTGGGTTCCAGGACAAGCTGCTCCAAGAAGTAGTCATTTATGGTGTCTAGAAATTTTATCTGTGCCTCTCTTCCTGAGATGACATATAGACATCTTTCATCTCGGATTCTAATCCAGTGCCTTTTGAAATAAACAGAAAGACTCCTATTGACTTCAGTTGGCATTAGATCAGACCCTTACAGTGGACTTTTTACATGAAGAAAGTGCCAACAGACAGTTGTTTAAAACTGTTTTGAGCAATATATCATATCTGTTTTGCTATTTATATTGTAGCCTGTTCAAAGAGGCATTTAATAAAATTGTTCTCTTTCATTAAATGAGTTCTTGGATTCTTACTAAAACCTGAAAAAATGCACCTTACCTTTTACTTAAATTCCTTAGCACTTGAAAGAAAAACCTGGAAAATACACAGTGGAGTTGGCATCCAGAACAACTTAGAGAGTAATAAATTCATCTTTAAAGAGTTCAAAAAAAGCCCTGTTATGATAACAAACTACTGATAACCTAGTATGTGTATACTTGAAAAAATGAATCTCCTGCAATGTATTTATTTCTGATTCACTAGGTCTTGCTCAGTACAGTGGGGATCCCAGAATTGAATGGCATCTGAATGCCTTTAGCACAAAGGATGCTGTTTTGGATGCAGTCCGTAATCTGCCATATAAGGGAGGGAATACGTTAACAGGTACAGTATTTATTTTTGCATTAGCCACATGCTCCAAAATATGCCATGCTGCATTGGCTTAAAGTATTGGGGTTTTGTTCTGTTTCGTAAAGGTGAATGTGCTGTTTTTTTTTGAACTTTGCCTAAGAGCTTGATCTGAAGTAGCGGCAGTCAAAGGGAATCTTCATGTCTTCAGTGAGCTTTGACTCAGGCCTCAGTCTGCAAAATCTGTGTCTATGATTTGTCTATGCCAAAACTAAAAGCAAAGGAAGTTCAGTTTTACATGCTGGAAAGAGTATAGAGCAGAAAAAGCCATTAACATTGTTCATACACAAAACCTCCGTCAGTTGGAGAAAGAAAGTCTGTTGTTTCAACATATGACTGGTGGGGGTGGTAAATTTTTCAAAGAATCACCTGGGGGGGTTTGACTCTCATTAACTTTCATGATATTGAAACCCTGCATGGCTCTTTGGAAATTTAGTGTTGGATAGCTGCGGGTTACTTGTCAATATGATAAAATATATATTCTCTGGAGAGGAATCCCATAGCATCAGTGCAACACTTAATAGTCCTGGCTTTTTTGTCTGGAGGATAATGGACTGAAAGAGTAAATTATTGCCAAACTATTTTTTCCAGAGAGGCTTAGAAGTTTCCCATTTTTCCTCCACCAATCATTATTTTGGTGGAAGGAATTATTATGGTTGGAGTGGGAACAGAAGGGATATACTGTGGTACCATAGCTGAACTGATGCTTAATAAAAATACCAAGAAACAAGTAATAAATCCACTGTGATAATTATATTCTGGCATTAGAGGTGGCTTTTGCCTAGCCTCTTTTCATACGGCTTCATTTTAACTTTTGAAATACAGCCAATTGCCTCTCCCAAATCAGCAATAATCAGTTTTTGACGTTACATTCTCCATTAGCTTAATTTATGCTTTTCCTCAGCTTGTGAGTGTAAAAAGCTTTAAAATAAAAGATTGTACTCAGCAACTGGATTTTAATGGCCTAAATTATGTGATAAATGCTTTTTTTAGCAGGATTTCTGCACAGGGTGAATTTCTCCTGTAAAACTTAGCACTGTCAGCTCTCAAAGACTCCAGTGGGAACTGAGGGCAATGAAAGCTGCTCAGGATCTGTCTCATATTCAGTGGAATTAGAAGAACCACTCCTGGGAGGGGTTTCAGGTTCAGGCCTGAAATTACCAATCTGATTTCCTGTTTCAGTGACTTCTGCTGACAAACCAACTAAAGGCCATTTCATTACAGAAATATCATTTGTAATTTGACCAGCATTTCTAAAAATGTGTGTTAAACAGAATGTATTTGTTACTCTTTGAAATACCGGTTCAACAAATGACTTCAGCATGTGCTTAACTTTAAGCATGTGAATAGTCCTGATGCTTTCAATCTTGAGAAGTCAGGGTTAATGGTAAGTGTGTTTTTAGTCCTTCGCTGAATTGGAAACCAAATTTACTAATAGATGAAATCCTCTAACTGCTGGTGGAGTAATATATAGTGTAGTTGTAGCCATATCAGCCCCAAGGATATTAGAGAGACTAGGTGGGTGAGGTAACATTGTTACTGGACCAAACTTCTGTCAATAAAAGAAGAGTTCTGGTAGCTCGAAAAATTGTCTTTCTCACCAACAAACGTTGACCCAATAAAATATATTACCTCACCCACCTTGTCTCTCTGGTGGGGTAAGGTATGTGAGTAGTTCAGTAGCCCAGTTTAGTTTCAAACAAGTTTCTATTCTCTGTTGTAAATAATTTTATTGATTGGAAGATTGCTGAGGCCTACTCCCATTTTTGCCCTGCCTTTAATTCAAGCTGCCTGTTTGGAACACTATATTTTTAAGTGAAAGTTTGTTCTCTTTTATAAGTTATTATTCAGTAGGAGGTTTCTCAGCATTCTTTACTTTGAGTAGAAAGTTAAACTTCAAAAAATCAGTAAAAATATCAGTGTTACATAGACAATTTCATTAGCCAAACCATTTTTTTATTTTTTATATTTTTTTAGGTCTTGCCTTAACTTTTATTTTGGAGAACAGCTTTAAGCCTGAAGCAGGTGCAAGACTCAATGTGTCCAAAATTGGTATATTGATCACAGATGGAAAATCCCAAGATGATGTCATCCCACCTGCTAAAAATCTGCGTGATGCTGGTGTTGAATTATTTGCTATTGGTATGTATTCTAAAGTATCTATTTATTGCATTGTATTTTTATATGTCTCTGATCTTTTCTGTCTATCTCATGTATTTATAAGAGTCCTATCATGTTTCTATCTGGATTAAACATCATCAGAAATATTTTGGAAATGTTTAACTTTTTTCAGTATCGTCCAACTGTTAATGTAACTGACATTTTAGCAGGATAAACATATGCTAGTTATCTCAGAATACTGCAAAGATGTCAGTAACACTTATAATATTGAAATTAACCCTTGTGATTAATTATAACTACCTATAATTAACAGCTTGACTGTAGGCCTGATCCAAAGCACATTGAAGCCAGTGAAATGGGCGTCAGTAGGCTTTGGCCAAGCTGCATGGCTTAAACATTACACCGATTTCTTTTGTTGTAAACATTTTCCTATTTTGTCTCTCCACTGTAAGGTGTGAAGAATGCAGATATAAATGAACTCAAAGAGATTGCCTCTGAACCAGACAGTACTCATGTCTACAATGTTGCTGACTTTAACTTTATGCACACCATTGTAGAAGGTCTTACGAGAACAGTGTGTTCAAGAGTGGAGGAACAGGAAAAGGAAATCAAAGGTAAATAAGAAACTTTGTTTGATCTTGATATTAGACCAGCAAATCCAATTTTAGAATAGGGACAGTTTTGAACTAGTTTCTGACATTTTACTCTTTCTGTGTATATTTTGCTACCAGGATACTATGTTATCAGAGAAGGTATTTTTTCTGGTGTGTGCTTCATGCATATGCTAATACCTTTTGCTTAGTTCCATGCTAGTAATTTGTCTTTTGTTATTATAGTGTTAGGTGACATGAAAAAAAGTGCATTCGTTTTGCTGTAGTTATCACTAGTCACCAGGTAAAAAGAGGGTATCTTTATTGTGCAAGTTTGGGGATCAGTTAGAGAAGGAGTAAAGCTAATTAAGGCTGTGCCCTGGTTTCCATTCTAATCCCTTGTTTTCTTAGTCTCATAACTTTGCCAGACTTTCAATTTGAAGTTTCCCAGGCTTGGTCTCTACATGAAGTTGAACTTTTTTATTTTTATTTTTTTAATCTCTGAATGAACCCCCCCCCCCCAGCATTTTGGAATACAAGAAAAGGTTGTGGGAGTGGAAAAATTACAAGTATACAAAAATTCTGCTGACCTTAGGACCTTTCGAGCAGCTGAAAATGCTAGGGGTAGAACGTTGAAATTCATCAGAGAAATAACCCTCTTTGAGAAAGTATCTTTGAAATGTTTCAGAGAAATGTATTTGAATTGACTGAGCTGGAACCCTGTAAAATTGTATGCAGCAGATGCAAATGCCAGATGCATTTCCCTAAGTTTATGAAGTGACTCACTGAGGAAGATTGCATTGCACATGCATCTGAAGCTGTGTATTGAAAAGATGTTGCATTAGTAGGCTTCTCTCTTCCCCCTGGATCCCCTAAGAATTACACAGATGGTAGGAGGATCTGTGACTGGCCATGGTCTGGGTGTGGGGGGAAGCAGTGGATTGGAAGACAATGCTATCAAAGGGCTCGTGAACTAATGAAGTATCTCGGGGCAGGGGGAGGGAGTCTTGCAGAGGTAGATCTGTCTGCTAAGTGAAGCTCCAATGTGTCTTGTCAGATACCACCCCACCTGCAGACCTGCCAAGGAATACAGGGGACAGGCTGTCTTATTGAGTGTTGTAGCAGGTTCACAGCTGTGGAGATTCCTGGCTGGTTCTGGAACTTGGGGAGAGGGTGTTTGGAAGCACCTCGGGAGGGAGTGAATGCATGGAGGGCCAGGCAACCAAGAAAGCTTGGGAGAACGATTGCAATTGTAAAAGCGTTTGTGCTGAAACCTTTGTGTGTGATGCATGTAAAGTTTTCCACATAAACTAATGGAGGCCTGGTCCTGCTGAGAATTGTATGTGTATTATTATCTTTATTATTTAATTAATATTAAAAACTAACTAAATAAATATGCCCTCTCCAGTTAATTCAGTTTCTAATGATGAGAGATCCTTGGGAACTCAGCAATTAGAGCAAAAACAAATCATTATTTTATAGGAGTAAAAATAATTTCTTTATGTTATCTCATATAAAGGAACATTTGTTGCCACTCTTGGAGCTCCTACAGATTTGGTCACATCTGAGGTGACAGCCAGAGGATTCCGTGTTAGCTGGACCCATGCACCGGGCAAGGTGGAAAAATACAGAGTTGTGTACTATCCCACTAGAGGAGGCCAACCAGAAGAGGTAATAAAGGAAAAATCTTATCAGGTTCCTGATTGTGAGAACTTCTAGTAGACATAAATAGAAAGAATTCACCAGTTCGGAATGATAGCATTTGATCATAGGCTTGATGCTGCTTCCATTTATGGGTACATCTACACAGTCAGTGTTAGCCTGCGGCAACAAATCTCTTGAGCCCAGGCCAACAGACTTAGACTTGTGGGACTTGCACTACTCCACTAAAAGTAGCTGTGTAGGCAGAACTTTAAATTGCAGCTTGGGCTGGAGCACAGGCTCCGAACTCGCTTCACAGCTTGAGCTCCATCCCGAGCCGCAACATGTACATCACTATTTTTAGCTCGGTAGCATGAGTCCATGAACTCCAAGACTCAGGCTTGGAGGTTTGCTACCACAGGCTGTGTAAACATACACCACAGTCTGTGATTACATTGTTCAAGGATAGGACTTAAATCCAATATGTAAACTGTGTTTTTATTTATACATCAACTTTCCTTGTTGGACCAACTCTGTATGATGCTATTTCAAAGGATACAGGGCCAGAAAGGGGCCGAAGGGATACAGTTTGAGCTTTGCAAACATAACTCATTTAAAAAAAAAAACATGGATGTAGAGTTGGGAATCTGGCTAAAACTGACCAGGGGGCCAGATGGATATTTATTATTGGTGTAGCACCAACAGTTCACTAAGTGCTTTGGAGGTAGGTATGAAAACAAGGACACTGCATGAAGAAGTTTACAACTTAAGCAGACAACTTTCAGAACAGTATGGGAAGGGATGGAGAGTGGAGGCAGGACAACAGAATCAGTATAATTAAAGGGTGAGGTTAAATGCATTTTATTTTTTGAAGATATTTTGTTTTGGGGATTTTGTTGTTGTGGTGTGTGTGTGTGTGTGCGCGCGTACACAGGTATGTGCATGCAGTACTATAATGAAATTTTGAATTACATAATAAATATATTAGAAAGTGTTCATTAAACAATATTCCTAATTGCCATTATGCTAATTGTATTTTTAACATTTCCTGTGATCCAAAGTGCTACTTTGTATTGCCTTAAGACTCCTCATTATGCCTATGTTTGCCATTCTGTTTCCTGGCTACTGTACTGTATACGAAGATACAAATATCATTTTTGCTGTGTTAAACATAGATAGATTAACATTTATGTATCATGCCAAGGAGTGTATTAGAAATATGACAGATAAGACAAACCGATAAAATGGATTAAATAGTAATAAAATGAATTTATTTTATCCTTATTGCATTGAATTTTTTCCCAAACAGGTAGTGGTGGATGGAAGTGTATCAACAGCAGTTCTGAAAAACCTGATGTCTCTAACTGAATATCAGATAGCTGTGTTTGCTATATATATAAGTGCTGCAAGTGAGGGCCTCCGTGGTACTGAAACCACACGTAAGTGTCCTCACTCAGTTTGTTATGGACCTGACTCAGTAACACTGAACGTAGGCACTGTGCAGTGTGAGTAAGGGATGCAGAATCAAGTCTTTTTTCTCTTTAGCTCTTTTTACTGGTATTGTCTGACATTTATTTATTAGATTTGGGCCTGAACTAAAGACCGGGGTCCAAATGCTCCCAAACTTTGAGCCAGTTATATTCTCTCTGTAATGGGCCAAACCAAGCCTATAAATCATAACATTCCTAGACTTTGGAACAGTTTGGAGCTGCAACTGGATCAAAACTTTATGGCTTAGGCAAACAGCCTTATTTCCACTTTTTGGCCTTAGTTCCTTAAGAGATGATGAGAGGTTCAGTGAACAGGGGACTGTTCAGGACTGGAGAGACAAGTGTTTAATTTCCTGCTCTGCCACAGACTTCCTAAGTTACTGTGGGAAGTGATTCTGATTTTCTGTGCCTCAGTTTCCCATCTGTGATAATTGTACTTCCCTACCTCAGAGATGTTGTAAGGATAATTACATTTAACTCTGTGAAGTATTCAATGGGGGTCATATAAGTAGCTTGGGCTTGGTCTACACTACGCGTTTAAACTGATTTTAGCAGCGTTAAACCGATTTAACGCTGTACCCATCCACACTACGAGGCCCTTTACATCGATATAAAGGGCTCTTTAAATCGTTTGTGTTAGTTTTTTTTTTGTTCGGTTCTGATAACTCCCCCCAACGAAGGAGTAGTGCTAAAATTCGGTAATTACCATATTGGATTAGGTTAGTGTGGCCGGCAAATCGATTGGTTATTGGCCTCCGGGTGGTATCCCACAGTGCACCACTGTGACCGCTCTGGACAGAACTGAACTCGGATTGCAGTGGCCAGGTAAACATAAAAACCCCACGTAAATTTAAGATTTTCATTCTGTTTTCCCAGGCATGGAAGCTCTGATCAGCTGGGGTGGCGATGCTCCCAAATCCAAAAGCTCCAGCAGTGAACCTGTAACAGAATACTGGACTCTGAATCGGCGTATGGCGGAAGTATCAAATCTTGTTCTATGCAGAGCTCCGTTAGAGAAGACAGAAATGCCAAAGCATTTGAAAAAAAAATCTCCAGGCTACACAGTGCTGTCTGACAAGTGTAACGGAAAGCCAAAGAATCAAATGGAGCCATGGAGGAGGGAGGGGTAACTGAAGGACTCCCAGCTATCCACAGTCCACAACAGTCCTGAAAGTATTTGCATTCTTGGCTGAGCTCCCCCGTGCCTGTAGGTTCAAAACCATTGTCCAGCGTGGTTCAGGGTGTAGCTTGTCAATTACCCCTCCCCCACAGTGAAAGAAAAGGGATGAAAATTTTCTTGACTTTTTTCAATGTCAACTCTATGTCTACTGAATGCTGGGGTAGACGCGATGCTGCAGCAGTGATAGAGCAGTATCTCGCTCCTCGTCCCCTACCATAGGTGGCAGACGGTACAAATGTTGATTGATATCCGTCGTCCCTATCAGCCTCGTGAGTGCTCCTGACTGCTCCACAGGTGGGCTGCTGGGGGCGCCTGGTAAAAATAGGAATGACTCCCGATACATCTCCCAAGTAGATGGTAACAGACGGCTGGTAACCGTCTCGATCATAGCAACTGGGGGCTGAGCTCCATCAAGCCCCCTCCTTCCTGTGTAAAGCAAAGATTCTGTCCGCCTGGACTGTCATAGCAGGCGGCAATGTCTGGCTTCTACTCACGCCACACACTTAAAGTGTCCTGCCTCGGACTGTCATAGCACGCGGAAGGCTGCCTCCCCCTCATTTTAACACACACGAAAAGGTCACTGTTTCTTATTTCCTAGCTATTCTTGCATAATTCAATGCATCACAAAGGGAGGGACACCTGCCCACGTAGCCCAGAAGGTTGAAGGCCGAGGAAGACAACGGGTGGGGTTGTTGCAGGGGGCACCAACCCCTGAATGCATGTAGCTATCATTTCTGCGGGATCTGACACGTGGAGCATTGTCTCTCTGATACACTGGTCTCTAGTTACACTTGCCCAACATATTCTAGGCAGGACTGGACTCTCTAATTTTTAGAAACCATAAGAAGGATGACTCCGGGAATATTCCCAGTTTGCTTTTGCCACCCAGGCCGATCTCATGCCAAGGGCACCAAGAGAGCAGCAGACAGTACAGAAGGACAGTATACCATCCACTACTCATTACCCGAATTTACCCCGACAGCAGACGGTACAGGACGACGATAACCATCTCTGTATCATTGCATAAGCAAATGAATGCATGCCTTCTCTAAATGTGCGCTGCCCGGTATGTCGCCTCTGTCGTCGGCATTCTCTACCTACAACATACGGTGATCTGTAAAAATATAATAAAAAAAAAAAAAAAGGTGAACCGCTCCATTTGTCTGTCTTATGGTCGTTGTTATTGTTGTGTCTGTGCCATGAGGCTATATTTCTATGTATTATAAGGGCGGCGAAATATTGGCTGCCGTTGCTTTTGCCAGGGGAGGGAATGACTGGGATGACATTTACGCCAAGCACGAACCAGCCGCGGACAAGTTATGAGACCGTCCAATGCACGCCACTCGGGTGTGGCTCTCAACACGATTCTAAGGGTCGGGGAAGACTATCGGGAACTATGGATAGCTTATGGAAGAGCTACCGTCACAGTGCAACTCTCGCGGAAATCGACCGCTAGCTCGACCATCGGACGCACACCACCAAAATTGTGCTAGTGTGGGGCCGTGTGCACTTGACTTTATACAATCTGTTTTATAAAACCGGTTTATGTAAAATCAGAATAATCCCATAGTGTGGACGTACCCTTAGAGGGGTAGGCCCTTTAAATGCAAATCATTTTGTCCCAGCATTATGACAGACCTTATGCAGGGAAGGGAAGAATCACTTTTCCAGTTGAAACTACAGGATGGAAGATAGGCAGAATGCAATTATCTAGTTTGGGATTCAGCCAGGAAATCAAAGCTAACACTACCAAACTTACAAAAAGTGAGATGGGATCTTGTTACATATGTTTGAGACCTAGGCCTTTTGTTTCATCCAAAAAAATTGAATCTCGAGCAGCACTATGTTCTATAATACCATGTTAGGAATTGGTTAATTTCTCATTCAGCGGGAAGAGTGTCACATACTGAGCCAATAGCATCACTTCCTGTTGCATCTGGTATTCCTTTGAAGTCACTTATTCATGTTCTGACTAAGCCCAGCCCTACTTATTTTCTGAGATCTGATCAGATCACAGCCCAAGGTGGTGTGGCTGCAAGCGTTATATAAACAAATCTTGGAGTGTCATAAGCAATAGTCTGAAATGTGTAAGTATTAATCATTCCAGGTTATAAAATATTTGCAGTTTGGAAGTATTTTTCACCATACCAGTTGAAATCTGTGAAAAATTATAGTTTACATTTTTTACCTTGTGTGACACTGACAGATTAAAATTAAGCACAAATGTGAAACTATCACATTTGTGTATGTAGTACATTAAAAAAGTTCTTATGGTAGTATGCTGTTTAGATAAATATATTCAGTGCCATAAATGCATAAAACACAGGAAAGTAAGAGAGGAGCCTATCTTTTAATCACTTAGAAAAATGCAAAATAAGTATCAAATGTATATTTATTTGAAATTCTTGCAAATGTGTGCTTTCTTTATACCTATATTTATTCTAGTTACTTTAAAATTTCCTCTTAATTTATTTTTTTTCAGTTATCAGCATTATTAGGTGTCTACCCCAGCTGCAAATGATCTTTGTCCGATATGCTCTTAAAGTTTTGACATTTGCAATTAATTTTAGTTTGAAAATTGTAGCAGAAGCACTCTCTCCTTCCCGTCTTTTTGTCCCCCTTCTCTCTCTCTCCTAATTATTTATTACTTGTTTTAACGGAGCACCTCAGAAACTTAGTCATGGACCAGGACCCCATTGTGCTAGGTTCTGTACAAACCCAGAACAAAACATTGTCCTTACCCCAGACAGTTTACAACTCAGTCTAAACCAAGAGATAACAGACAGAAATGGACAGATGAGGGAGTACAAGGAAACGAGATAATATTGGTCAGCATGATGGACAATAGTTCCAGCACACCAGTACCCTATCTGTTATCAAACTTTTTGTAGGCATCACTGGAAAGGAGAGTTTTAAGGAGGGGTTGGAAAGATAATGAGGTTGCTTTGCAGATGTTTATGGGGAGCTCCTCCCAAGCATGAGGTGCAGCATGGGAAAAAGGATGAAAGGGAATGAAAGGAAAAAGAATGACAAGATGAAAGGGGAGGGACAGCTCAGTGGTTTGAGCATTGGCCTGCTAAACCCAGGGTTGTGAGTTCAATCCTTGAGGGGGCCACCTAGAGATCTAGGGCAAAAATCAGTACTTGGGTCTGCTAGTGAAGGCAGGGGGCAGGACTAAAAGAAGATCCCTTCCAGTTCTAGGAGCTAAGATATCTCTATTAATTTATTATATTTAACAAGTGGCCAATGGAGACTGGCATGCTGGGCCAGTTGGAGGCAGGAGTCAATGGCTCAATAGTGATTGAGAGATGGTAGGGAGGGTGAGCATAGGGCATGAAGGGCATTGAAAGTGAAGACAAGTAGCTTATGTCTGATGCAATAGAGAAGGTGGCACCAGTGTAGGGAGTCAAAGAAAGGGGTGATGTGGTCAAAGCAACAGGCTAGGAAAATGATCTTAGCAGCTAATTAAGGCAACCCAGGACCCTAGGCACAACCCCATGTTAGAATACAGCTCAGCCATCTGTTGCTCCTCTTGACCTTGCTCCCTCACCATGAACGTGCCTCCCACACTGTGGCTTGGGGGGTGAAGAGGTTATTGCCAGGCAGAAACTACCCCTAAAAATTCAGTGCCCATGTGGCTGACTGTGTGGCTTACCCCAATGGTGGCCCTGCCCACTCTTCACTACCAATCCTTACCCCTATACAGATCTAGAAGAGAGATAGGGTGGGACCTGTGTATGGAGCAGTTTGGTCCAACTATATCTGTATATCTATAACTGTTGAGGATTCTCCCAACGGAAAGGGTAGAAGTCCTTGCTTTTGTAGGATTGAAAATCTGTAAGAACAATCCAAGCTCTGACTAGGGGCTTGGATAAATGACAAAGTCCTTTTCCTATCTCTCTAATTCTGAGATCTTTTTATACCTCTTTGTTATTATGTCAAACAGTGTTTCCAGTGTTTACTCTGCTGAATTCTTTTGTGTTCCCTATAGTCAAACAAAATCTTACGAAATGTTAAGCGAGTTTTTTTAGATGCAATTGAAAATTTTTTACCTCTTTCTGTCACAGTTGCTTTGCCTACGGCATCAAATCTACAGTTGTATAATGTGTCACAGAGCAGCATGAAAGCAAAGTGGAATGGAGTAGCGAGTGCCACTGGTTACATGATCCTATATGCTCCCCTGACAGAGGGACAGGCAGCAGATGAAAAGGAGGTGATGTATTTAGCTTTCATTTGGATTCTACCTATTCAAAAACATAACATTTAAAGAACAAAATGTCAGATGGTCCTTACCTTCAAAGCTTGTCTATTTTCTAACATGTAAAGTATTGTACATGTTACTGACTCTCTGTGCAAACTTCATGCCAAGTAGCTATTTTTAATTTTCAGTATTTTCAAATTTGTCCTCATTAGTACACAGAAATGTCACAAATTATAGTTGAGTTAAAGGGAATCTCTTGGAATGATTCATGAGGCAATATTGTATCATAGCATGAAGGCAAAACCACAAACAGAGAGAAAAAGAAATCAAAACACAAATGACTTGATCTTTCTGAAAAATAGATTTAGAAGATCATGAAGTTTTAGTCTTTTTCTTTATAGTTGGACTTTTGAAAGTAAATCAACTTAAATTAATAAATGTGACATTTCAATGTTTTGTTTTCATTCTGTTATGTTTAATAAATATCAACGTTTTTTTGTTTGTTTTTGCTTTGTTTTTTAAGTTAGTTTTATAAAGAATAAAATGATTTATTTTAAACTTTGAGTAGAACAAGAACAACAGAGTTAGGTACAGTTCTCGATTAAGTAAAATGATAGGCAGAATATTATGTTGTCACTAGAAATATCATGGATTTTTGGAAACAGCTAATATAGTGCCAGTGCAATCTTAGGGCTAAGATTTAAAATTGTTTTATGCTCCATTGACTGTACGTGAAATTAAGAGTATTTTCTATAAGGACTCACTGGCAGCATGCAAGTGCATGCAACATTCTGGAAAGGGTGTGGGAAGCCACTGAGAGCTCGAATAGCTTGTGTTCTTTGCAAAATGAGTAGCTATGATCATGTAGCCCTCTTGAAAATGGGGCCTCATTGAAAGCTAGCTGACATCAGCAAAACTGAGCCTCACCCTGTCGAAAGATCTTTCAATAAATAAATAAGTCCCGGTTAATGAGGCACCTACTGAAGGAGCTCAAGGGGAAAATGATACACACCTGAAATAGCAAAAAGCAAAACCACGCCTCAGCCTGTAGACAGACTTCTGATTAATAAACCAGAGTCCTTTCCCCTCATTGCAATATTCTCACTTCAGCAGTCATTTTGAGGCCATTAGTTTCCACTGAACTGGTATAAAGATTCAACCGTCTCTTAGGCATAGGTGCATATTGAAGAGAAGTTGAAAGCTGTTTGTTTTGCTACAACAGAGAACTATTGTGTTGTTGCTTGTGTGGCTGGTCACCTTTATATCCCCTCCACCTTCATGTTAGGTATCTCCTTGGGGTGCTTGCCTTTTAGACAATGTTAGGTATATCATTGCTCTGTGCAAGACCAAAACTGTTCACGTTCGGCCAAGTTCTGTGTTCAGGTTCAGCTGATCAATTTCTTTGAGTCAACACAGAGCAAGATTTGACCATACCAATTTCCTGTTTAACTACAGTGCTCAGAAGCTCCTGTTGTGCAAGGCACTTGAGCGCATGCCTAACTTTAAGCGCCTGAATAGTCCTATTGACGCTCAAAGGATTGATTGTATGCCTGAAGTTAAGTGCTCTGCTGAACTGGAGCCTAAATAAGCATATTGTAACCTTTTGCTTTTATTCAATTTTATGGCATTTACCAGCTCTATAAAAATATGCTCTGTCTCTATTGAATATACTTTTCTCCTATACAAAAATGCTCCTGGCTTGTTTTTTCCCCCTCATGAGCTAATTTAGAAATAATGTGTCTATTATTCATATTACCTTTTAGATGAAAATTGGAGAGTCCTTGACAGATATTGAACTGGATGGATTATTGCCTAACACAGAATATACAGTCACAGTTTATGCGATGTTTGGAGAAGAAGCTAGTGACCCCCTGACAGGACAAGAAACAACATGTACGTCAGACACATCTGTATTCACTATACAGCAGTAATAAAACTCCAGGAGGTCTTTGTATGTATGGAAATAGATCTCAGATTTTAAAATCTGTATAGAGGAGTAACTGAGAGGAGATCATACCGTGCATTACGGTTTGGATGAATTATTCAGTTTCCTGCTGCTGCTATTTAATTTAGACAGAGTACTGTAGATTGCAGGACCAGGTATATAATTCCCCACCAAAGAGCATGTTTTCCATAGACCAGATTTGTGTTTGGCAGTGTCTTGTGCTGCTGATAGCCCTGTTGATTTCAGTGGAACTAATTGCACAGGAAGATACTACTCAGCATGAGTGAGGGTGGCAGAAGTCTGGCCATATATTATTATTATTATTATTTATTACCTAGGATTACATTGTGGTTTTGTGGTGCTGCCTTGCCTTTTCCCTCCCTTTTTCCTCTCTCTCTTTTTAGCATCTTGTTCCCCAGTGCAGGAACGTCTCCAGGGGTTTTGCTGCCCTGAGCAGCCAAAAAAAAAAAAAAGCCACAATCATGATCAGCTCTACCACCGCCACTTCAGTCTTCGGTGGCAATTCGGTGGTGGGTCCTTCCCTCCAAGAGGGACTGAGGGACCTGCCGCCGAATTGCCGCCAAAGAACCGGACATGCCGCCCCTCTCCGTTGGCCGCCCCAAGCATCTGCTTGCTGGGCTGGTGCCTGGAGCCGGCCCTGTCCCAGAGGGTCCAGGAATGAGTAGCACCAGCTCTTCCTAGCTCACAAGCACTACTGACAGCAGTGCTTGTGCAGCTGCACAAGTGGGAAGGGAGATGTCTTGCTTTTCCTTTGCTCACCATGGAAGGGCTGCTGTCAGTTTGACACGTGATACCAGATTCTGACTGGCCACCTTTTAAAATGAAAAGTTATGATCAGTTTAGGCTTCGTTTGCTGTGAGGACGTTATTAGTATCATTTATTTACTTTTCTTCTTCAATTAATATATTTAGTTATTATTTACATATTACCATTGGAGCACATGGCTCTTCACAGACAACTGTACAATCTAGAACAGGTAGCTAACACAGCAAATTAAGACATCAGATGGTTGGAGATGGAAGGAAATAATGCAGTGACAAGATGGAGAAGGCAGGGAAACCCTCTTATAAGAGAGTAAAGTTCTCTTGGATCGTGGTGGAGGAGTGCAAACCAAAGAGATCCAGAATTAATAATACTAGAGGCACCAGGAAGTGACCTGTGAGAGGCTGGGTTGCTGTTCTTGGACCACTGTTGTTTCTCCTTTGTAAGTGGGAGATTGGTTGATGGAATTAAAAAGAACACATGCCCCCAAGTAACTTCCTGTAGGTCCTTCTGTTTTTTCTGTTTACAACAGATCACATTTATAACAGGTTGTTGAAATGGAACTTCGGGGAACATGGTCCCTTTCTGTTTTGTGATCCTATCACTTGTTTTTCATTTCAGCCACAGATATTGCTAGCTCTCGGTAGTAGCACCAGGGTGGGCTTTGGCCAGTGCTGGTATTTAGGTGCTAATTAAGAGTGAGAACCTGCCAAAATTCAATGGGGAGTATGAGGGCTCTCCATCACCCAGAACAGCATCTTCTAGCTGAACGCTGCCATATCTAGGAGAGAGGGAGAGAAGGCAACAGTAGCACTAGTGTGGGACAGAAGCCCTTTTGGAAACAGGAGCAGGAGGAGCCTCTTGCAGAGCTAAGGATTGGAGAGCACCCACATTTGTGATAGGTAGTGTGTTTTTAATAGGTAGCAAGTGCCAGGCAGGCCAGGTTCTGATCTCTCCTTGCTTTACTGGATCTGCATAGATCTGTATGCCTGCTCCCTGCACAGCTTCTACACATGGGACAGAATGGGATCCAGAAACAGACAATAGTACCTGCACTCTCCCCCCAGGGAGGGGAAACCAGGAAGTAGATTGTGACGGTATATGTAGCATAGTCCTCTCTGCCACCCCTTTACACCAGTCAACCAGTATATAGTAGGGAGGCCTTAACTACTTGGAGAACACTCCATCCAAATGTAATCTTGCCTAAAGAGGAATCTCATATGTAATAGGGAACAAATATAATAAGTGTCGAACTGCTAGCAGCTCTATAGGTCTTGTCAGTTCCCTCTGCCCAAAAACTGGAGAAATCTCTGGTCAAATGTTCCATTAGACTTATGGAAGGCTATCACCTAACTTTCTCATATGCTGAAGAGAAACCATCCTGAATTCACTTAACTTCTTATCTTAGAAACCTTTTCACCTTTGCTAAGGGGTCTTTAAAAAACCAACTGTTTTTTGTCAGTCCTGAAAGTTCCACAATAAGTTAAGTATTCTATGAACATGTACAGTGTGCATTTATCCTTTCTGCTGAACTTGGATTAGGAAAATATGAAGGTAATGTAATGGATTTGTTAAAAGAAGTTTGGTGTTAACTAAAACTGAACTAATAATGGAAATGTTTTCACTAATATTCATTTGAATTTACCATGTTTGTCATCCTTTTGTTTCCACTTTCTGAGTGTTTAAGCATCACTAGCATAAAAACATGTGAAAAATGAATTTTGAGATCAAATATTTTACATATATGAATTGTTATGGTGTATTTGCATTTAACAGTCGCAATTCCCTTTGTGGTTAGCTATAAACATCACCCAGCATTGTCTGTTTCTTGGTTAGATGACTTTTTAAACTACCATATAATCATTTAAAAGATGCCATTTCCACTAACAAACACATGGAGCACAGATAGTTAACACAAATCAATTTACAAATCCAAATGCACAGGTGGGGAAAATGTTGTACAGTATAAATCCAACTCTGCTATCCAGCAACAAGCAGGAGCCCCACTTCCATTTCTTTCAATGTCAATATTCAACAGTGAGGATGGCTCTTATATTTGCCAATGCTTTAGCCTCTATTTCAGCAAAGCAATTAATCACATACTTAATTTTAAGCACAAATGCAATCCCATTGAAATCAATGGCACTGCACAGCTATTAGATTTAAAGATGTGCTTAAGTACTTTCCTGAATAGTGGTTTAAACCAAAAAGGGTATAAAAATAAGAATGTCAGTCATATTGCTTAAGATTATAATTTTTAAAACAAAGTGTTTCATGTTCATTGTCAAAAGAGAATGCTTTGTGGGTGAAAAAAAGACAGAACTATTTTCATGACGGTAATTATTTATTTTTCAAGTGCCTTTAAGTCCACCCAGGAACTTGAGATTTTCAGACATAGGACACAGCACTTCCAGGATAACATGGGATCCTGCTTCCGAAAAAGTAAATGGTTATCGTATTATGTATGTTAAAACTGATGGGACAGAAACTAATGAGGTAAGCACTTAATAACGTACCATATTCTTATTTTTAAGTGTAATTTCTGTAAACAGATCAGATCTTTCAAGCTGTAACAAAAGATTTACTTAAAATTTTCAAACTCTGTGCATGGAACATTATGCTTTATACAGGGCATTATTCACAGTGTGTCACGCTCTGGGATCTGATCCTGCAAAACCTTACTTGCATGAGCACTCCTTCCTTATGCGCATAGTAAAGTGAATGGAACTATTCCAGTAAGTGTTTGTAAGATTTGACCTAAGTGGACAGTATCCAAAATACCTGAGGATCAGACCAGATAATGAAGGTTTGAGCATTGGCCTGCTAAACCCAGGGTTGTGAGTTCAATCCTTGAGGGGGCCATTTAGGGTACTGAGGTAAAAATCTGTCTGGGGATTGGTCCTGCTTTAAGCAGGGGGTTGGACTAGATGACCTCCTGAGGTCCCTTCCAATTCTGTGGGTTCTGAGTTTAAGATAATTTTTAAAAGAAATTTACCCCAAAACTTGGCTGCCTGGGATTTTACTACATTTTGTTAATTTTATTGCTATAGTTACATGTAAGAGGAAAAACTGACTTCCAACAGAACTAGGATTTGGCTCAGAATAGATAAGAGTGTTTGCTTTAGGCAGGATATCACTTGACTGTAGCAACCTATTTCAGCCTGGACTCTCACGGTGTGTCTACTGCAGTCAGATACCCGTGGGCTGGCCCGTGCTGGCTGACTTGGTTTCATGGGGCTTGGGCTGCGGGGCTGTTTAACTGAAGTTTAGACTTCCAGGCCCAGGCTGGAGCCAGGGCTTTAGGACCCTGCAAGATGAGCCTGAATCAGCAGATCTGGGGACAGCCACTGGTTTCTAATTGTAGTGTAGACATTCCCTTAGTTATAATACTTAGTTTACCAATTTGACAACATCTGCATTGTAACTAGAAGAGTTTTCCTTATAGCTTTCACCAGCATATGCACCATTAGCAGCCTCTCTAAATGGAATGAAACATCTTAATACAAAAATCAGACAAAATATATGAAAAATGTTTAAATAAATAGTTGCAATAAATGGAGCCAATCATATAAGCAGACCAGATTCTGTGCAAATAAAATATGATATAAAAGCCTCTGACATTAGCTTGTGGCTATGACTATTTAGAGTTATCAGTTCTTTCTTAGAAATGGGATAAATATCCATATTAAACTGAGACAGGTTACCCGCAAGTTTGACAGTGTGACTCATGGATGGCAAAGCTCTGAGTAGTTTTTCCATGTCTTTAAACATTTGTCAATAAATTAAACTTCACTTAATCCCATTCTGTAGTTTATTTATAATCTAGGCATCTATGAGGTTTTTAATGTCTATCTAAACTCATCACCACGGTATGCGAACATCTCCGATACATAGTAATGTAATATGCATACTTTATATGGTGAGAGCCTGATATATAATGTTTGGTGATGTATATTCTGCAGTTTTCTTGCTCATAAAATAGGTGGTATATTTTTTCCATTTTGCTGGTTTTGTGTCTCGTTCTTTGTGCCCTGATCTGACATGACATTGAATGCCCTGATATACAGCTAGCTCATGCAGCTTTCTGAGGTTTATGTCCCCCATAATGCCACGTTAAATGTACTCTGGCTGGAGACCAAAGAAAACTGTCATCATTTTTTTATTAGAGGGAGAAGGGGTGTGTGTGTGTGAAGTAATATCTTTTATAGGACCAACATCTGTTGGTGAAAGAGACAAGCTTTCAATAACAGAAATTGGTCCCATAAAAGATATTACCTCACCCACCTTTTATCTTTAATATCCTGGGACCATCATGGTTACAACAACACTGGGAACATTTTTTTATGATAACTATTAAACATAAAGTGCTCATCTGTCAGAAATGTCTTTATACTTGTGGCTTCTCTAATTCTGCCTTCCTCCAGTTTTCTACCTCCAGTTTTCTACAATCTAGACTATCTCATTTTTAATAGGTTTTGATAACCTTGACTTTACCTTCATTCATAATGTAAATGTTGCATATAATTATATGATTTGTGGCTCTTTTCATAATTGCATGGCATTCTCTGTCCATATCCATTACTAGCCAGCCGAGTTGCAGGCACTGATAACGTAAAGGGGTTTTGTTTCCTGTATTCCTAGCACATGACAGTATCAATTACAAATTATTAATTCTGCAGGTGGAAGTTGATCGCATTTCAACATACACCCTGAAAAGGCTGACATCCCTTACAGAATATACTGTTGCCATTTTTTCCCTTTATGATGAAGGACAGTCTGAGCCGCTGACTGGCAGTTTTTCTACAAGTAAGTCTAACTGCATATTTGAAGGCTTTCCAAGAACACCTTTGATATTCACTTACTATTTTGGAAAGCAAGACCAGTAACTGTGATACTCTCCAACTGTGATTTCAAAAAATCGGGGTCTTTTTGCTTTTTATTCATTTGGGGAGCATTATGCCACTAAAATGTAGATAAATAGCATCTCCGGTGTTTATAAAAAGTAGAAATTTAAGGACTGGAAGGCTTAGTAAATCTAAAATTACTGAACTAAATTTTTTTTTTTTGCTTTTTTAGTCCATGTAAATTTCTTCATAGAACCTGCAATGTAGTACCCATTTTTGCAATTTCTCATCTAACAGTGTAAAGTAGTTGGAAGTTTGCACTCATTCCCTGGAAATGAGTATCTGCATTCTTCTTTCATGAGAAACTTTTTAGTCTTTCAACTTTTTATGTCCTGACTATGGGACCAAAGCCGCAATCCTTGCTTATGTGAGTAATCCATGACATCATTAAAATACTCATGTGATCAAGGATGTAAAGGTTGCAGGAGCAGCAATATTTTGTATCCTTTATTTCTAGTAAAGTAGTAACATAATTTTTTGGCAGAGCTTGCCAGGCCATTCACTCACTTTTATGGCATTTCTCCATATGTCTTTGTGTCACATGCTAACATTTGAATGCTACAGCAGGTCAGTTCCAAGATTTCAGTGAATGTTCTAGGCATCAGTGGCCAGAACTCTATTGATTTTTGGGAAAATTAGAAAACGAAAAGCAAGGTAAAGAGGAGGCATAGTCAAGCCCTGTCATCTGTTTAGCACAGCCATTGCTTCAAGCACTTCTGCATTTGTCTGTGAATCAAATAACTGGTTGATGGCACCAATTACTGTCTAGCATAACAATACTTCTCATTCATCGCTGCTCCTCCTCCAATGGAGTTTACAATGTTGACACCCTGAACTACTCATCCCCAAAGCAAATAGTAACTGGGGGGCGAGGGACAATGAGCAGTGCACTTCCCGGCACATTGGCAAGTTGGTGCCTGTAGTTCCACCCCTAGAGTCGGTGCCTATGCCAGGAGTTGCATATTAACCTGTGAAGAGCCACATGCGGCTCCGGAGCCACAGGTTGGCAACCTCTGATCTACACAGTTATTTTTAGCCCTTCAGCGCCAGCCTATGGCTGGCAACCCGAGCTCTGATCTCATTGCTGTGGGGATTTCTATTTACTTACCTACTTATTTATTTATTTTTTTCTATGTAGATGTCCCTTAAGTACAGTTTTTCTGAGCAAAGTAATGTTTTCATAAAAGAATACTAGCGATAACATTTCCTTTCTCCTGCCCTGCCTATTTATACTGTGAGCCATTTAGGGTGCAGGAACTGTGTTCTGTTTGTATGATACCTAGGACAGTGGCATCTTGATCTTGATTGAAGCTTTGTGGTATTATCATAATATAATTAATAACTGGGTGATAAAAATGTTGCTCACTCGATGGTTAAGTAAGTATATCAGGGTGAAAATACCTAGCCTCCTGAGAATCACCGAGTGTGACTATAACCGGAGCTATCTTTGATAGCTATCCCTCATGTTCTATTTTGTGTAGGTAGCTACAGCTGAAAAAGTCATAGAGAGTTATAGAGTTTAAGGCCAGAAGGGCCCGGCAGATCATCTAGTCTGACCTCCTATATATCACGGGCCACCACCATCACCCAGCACCTGCACACTAAACCCAACAACTGAAATGAGACCAAAGTATTACAGCCCATAAAGGGCTTGTTGAATATCACCATTTTGTGTAGTTTTAAGATATTTTACAAATTTTAACTTGCACTTTTTTATATTTTGCACATAACATTGTTTTGCAGAAAAAGTTCCAGCCCCACAGTATTTGGAAATAGATGAAATGTCAACAGATAGTTTTAGAGTCAATTGGAAGCCCATCTCCTCTGATATTGCTCGCTACAGATTGGCATGGACCCCACTGAATGGGGGTGCATCTGAAGAGGTGAGTTTTCTTGTCTCTTGTAGGCAATGGAAGAGGAAATACATTCCACTTTGAGAGGCCCAATGCTGTAGAAAATATATTGCCGGCTAAGCAAAGCAAAATCCCAGTGAACTGATGCGTGGCAGTTTGACCTATTCAGAGGACGGCCTGGCTTACCATGAAGCCCTCCAAAATTAAACTGGACCAATGTTTCAACGTCTCTTTGTAGATAAACCCAGAGGGAAGAGAACTCATGGAAATTAGCTATCTAATCTCTAATGCGCCAATTACCATAGAACTTGCCTTCCATTCTCTGTTACTCCCAATTCTTGGAATGCTCAAATTCTTCCGTTTCCCAGTGAAAAAGATGAAAGTAAAACAAGAAGATCATTCCAGGGGAGGCTGGGTGACGTGCCCAGCAAAGGAATGAGAATATGTTCTAGATTTGTTTAATCAGTTGGAAACTGTAAAACTTCCTATAAAACCATAACTTCAAAACATTTGACAAACAAATTTTACACACAGTTAATAAATTACAGTGATATCCTGTGTTTCTGTTTCTCCTCTTTCCCCTTTCTCTATCTGTGCTCTATTTTTAGCTCTAGATCATCATGCATCTCTTTCTCTATAGCTGTGCTTGTCCTCAGGCAACATTTTCATCCTTTTAAAATATTTTGTTTTGTTTTCTAGTTCAAGATTTTTTTTCTTTATTTATCCTTTCTGCTCATATTTGTAACCTTTGTTTGGGACAGAGAGAAATGAAAGGTAGACATTCTCTCTCCATCCCTTTTTCTCTGTTCACTGTTTGCCTAGTTTCTCTCCACTTACTCTTTTCTCATTCATGCTCTGTCCCCACGTTTTTTTACTCATTGATATGATCCTCTACTGTCCCACCCCACCCCAGTTCCTCTCCTCCTTCTGCTAGTGACTCCATTGTGGAATGGGAGACCATCTCCCTATGCACAATGCTGTCTGCAGGAGTGGAGGAAGCACTGCCAGATATGGGTTTGGGGCAGCATTTCTTCCTCATCTGGAGCAGAGAAGAAGCAGTGTGAGTAGTACTCAGTCCTACTAGGGTAGTGAAACTGGGGCTTTTCTGGAAAATAGCCTTGCCCTAATTCTGTCTTCCTGTACCTGGCCGGAGATGCTCTTGTGCATCATAAGATGAATTTGGAGAGTAAGCAAGCAAAAGAAGGCATTTGTAAGTGAGCCAGTTGATAAGCCTGTCACGCCCTGGAGTTCCCCTGCTCGTGAGATGGATTAAGGTTCCCCTTTTCCTGGACTCCCTTTTTGCTACGTTTATTTCACGTACCTACCCTGAAAATGTAGTTGCCAATGAGTCTCTTTGACTGGTATGTATTTTGGATTGGAGCTTGTTATTGTCCTTGTATTGTTTTTTAAATCACTTTGTATTAGTATATATTTATAAAATTATCATGAAATATCTGCTGATCTGGGGTCCCTCTCTCATCAGGGTGAATGGTTCATTCATTGGAAAATGCTGCTGGGCAACGATATTTTTACATTTTAAAATATAAAAAATACCCAGGCTCCTTCCTTGTTCTCCTCAGTTGACCTTTGTAATGAGGTCAGGCCAAGGATAGCACAATACCTCCAGGCTGCTGCCTCTTTAAATTCTTTCCCAGCTGCCTTATTAAGCATGCAGAAATACAATACACCCACCTTCGCTCCCAAGGGCTGTTGCCATTTAACTGGGTAGAAGCTGTGGAGCCAAATTCTGAGAGTAATGTGAAAGGTTTTGTAAGTGCCTGCTCACACCAGCTCTGCCAATGTGTAACAGAGTCTAGGCTGGTGTAACTTACCCAAAGAGCTGGAATAAAGATTTTAAAATGTGCATGATCAAGGATAGCTCTTCGTGGGTGTTAGAATAGGGGGTGCACATTATTATACCCTCAAGTTGGTTGATTTGCTTGTTACACTCCTCTCTTGTGATCCTTTGGCTTGTTAGTTGCACCAGCATAGACTGCCTGAGGTTCTTTTAGGCTCCATGGTCCAGAGTAAGAGTGTGTATGTGTGCGTGTGTGCGTGCGTGCACGCACAGGTGGTGTAAATTACACATTGGTAAGTGATGTGAGTCAGAGGTAAGTTAGCAAGTCCAAGTGAGTCTTGGGTGTCTAAGATGGTTTGACATGCATTGTGGGTGGGTGGGTGGGTGGAGCTGGAAGGAGGTGTTAATTATACCAGCTTAAATCCCATGTAGACTCACTCAGACTTGCATCTGAATTTTGCCTAAAAATATCTGTTTGAGCAGGGTGCCAGGTCAAGATTTTGTACCTTCAGAAGACTAGACCCATTCCCCACTGAATTGGGAACAGTCTCTATTTCCACAGAGCCCGGGAGTCTGTGATGCTTTTGTGGGCCGTTAGCCACCACAGCAAATTTTTCCTGGATTTGCACCTCATTGTTTATTAAGAAACATTCACACTGTAGCATATCTTTATGCACAGAATAAAGATATTGTGCTATTTATACTGACTGAGTACTTCAAAAACACCGTATGCTGAACAAATTGCTTCCCACTTCACTTGGTTCTCATTAGTGGAGTGGTTTTGTTTCTCTTCAGATGATAAGATGAGTGCTCATCCCTAAAAGTCTGCCAGTGTTGCCTCAGGAAGTCATATCAATATTTGCAGTGGCCTAAACGCACTGTCCCAAACCCACTTGCCAACCCAGTTCACCAGAACCACTCCTCACTTCCCCTCATCCTGGGGTCAGTCTTGTACACCTTTCTCCATCTCTTGGTCCCCCTGCATCCACTGTCAGCCATGAACTGCCCAATTCAATTTTTAAACATGAAGAAACAGGGAAATCCCCACATAAAAACGTTATCAGATAGTTAATGTTGCTCAAATTCATTCCCTGCCAATGCAATCACTAAAAATAAAGGAGATCACCGTTTAAGACAATCTATGCTTTCTCAACCACATATTGTCATATCCAAACACACGCCCATGGTCTTCAGCTGAGCAACAAAAACTACGTTTCAGTTCCCTCCTACAAAACATTCAAATTCACACTGAAATACAAAATATGAGCTCTGACCTTGTAATTTCTTAGATTGTAATAACACATTCTTGGTTTTTCAATTACAAGTATGTGTCTTGGTAAATTACCTTAATTTTGCAGAGGTTAAAGTTAAAATTCTGTGATTAAGTGAAACATTGAGGAAATGGATGTGTGTGTTGTGAGTACTTGTACTTTGGAGTCAAAAGAGTCCAAGGCCACTGAGTTGACTAATGTGTTTTGGTATCATGATGTTTAAGTTAGGCCTCTGGGGGTCAGTTCCTTGAGTTTTAGTGATTACTTTCAAATTAAACTTCATCAGCCTTAATTGTAAGCTAACGTTATTTGTGTGGATTATAGTATAAAGTTACATGGCAGAGCAATAAAACTGGCAATAGAATAACTCGATCTATGAGCTGAACAAATTATTAGTGAGTAGTTTGGTATATCTGACTGTATATTTTAGGTGCTGAAATTCTATCTTTCCTATAATTCAGTAAAGTTTTTATGAAATTAATCAAATACAACAGTAAAAAATGGGAAATGGTTTCTCTAGATATTGCTCTATTTTTTAGGTTGTCTTAGATGGAGACAAGGACACGCATGTTGTTGAGGGGTTGTTATCCGATACAGAGTATGAAGTTTCTTTGCTGGCAGTTTACAGTGATGAAAGTAAAAGTGATGCTGTTGCTGTTCTTGGAACTACACGTAAGACAAAAACTAATGGTTGTATTGTATTGTTTTAAAAAGTTTTATATACTTTAAGTATAATATATTAAGCTTATGTTTAAAATATAGACTGTCCTTTGCTCCTAATACTGAAAAATACAATTTATCATCAAAGCTTTGGAGACATATTTTGTGCTTTTATTTACTATTGTGTGGTAGAAGGCATCCAGCCTGGAAAGAAGGTTTTGGCTGCCCTTCCAGCTTAAATAGCATTAGACTGTCTCTGGTTACACATCTTTGGCTCAAAGATTATTTAACATTCTTTGGTCTAAGTGTCAATATTTAGTCTGGGGTGGGATATTTAATTAAAAGCTATATTAGATTTAGTTTTGGAATGAAAATATTTTAATTTAAATACTTTTCAAAAACATAATTAGAAGTATTTGACATTTACTGTATATCTTTCTCAGCCACACATTTTTAATGTAATTGAAATCAGTGGAGTTGCACTGATTTACACCAGCTGAGGATCTGGCCCTGTATGTTTACATCAGTGCCTGTGCAACTGTCACTGACGTCAGAAGAAAACATAGATGGCTTATAGTGGCCATTGTGACCATTTCCAGCTTGGGTGTTTAAAATCTCTACTTCATGTAGGCATTTAAGCACATGATTAAATCCATTCCTATGCTTAAATTTAAGTGCATTGCTGAACTGAGATGAATTACTGACTCAAACCAGCAGCTATACTAAATCTGTGTTTAGGTGTACTTTTCTGTATCTCGAAAAAATCTCTACTGCACTCCCATTCTGAAATGTGAACATTGCCCTAACAGCCTCCATCTGTCTGTCTGTCCGTGTCTGCATCCATTTCTTTCTTTCCTTACCTGTCTGTCTCTGCCCATCTTTTCCATGTTTCTTTCCGTCAGTCTGTCTGTCTTTTACCCACCCACCTTTGTGTTTAATCAGTGCTTCCCTTTCTTACTCATCTCTAAAATGGATTTATTTTGAAAGTTTAAAACTCTACTTCTGGGACAATCTACAAGCTATTTTTAGCCTGGCAGAATCAGGCAGAATCTTTAAGTTATTATGCCCATCTTAACAAAGTCCCTTTTCTTTGCAGCAGACATCTCTCAACATGAAAAATAAATATTCGTGGGCCGCTGTGCTTTGTTTCTAAAAAATTAGTCTTCTGTGGGGAGGATGTGGTTCTTTTGTGCTCAATAAAGTCCTTAGGAAAGAAGAGTAAAGGAGCTTGCACAACAATTTCTTTTCTCGAATATAAAACAGATTTATTAGAGGGCAAGATTATTTAATTTTTTGACCAACTGTATAACGGTGATATCACTATGACTTATTACTGAAAACTAGTTTAGGACAGTGTTGCATTACATAGAGTAAGGTATGAATTGATGTGTATCCCTTTTGTTCATTAAGTAAGAAAATATAAAAAATCATCAGACAACATTCTTTAGAAGTTCACACAGATTTTATTTTCTTTTTTGGGCAGTGACTTGGTTAAGTTGAAACTGTATTCTCAGTTGTAAACAGGAAAATTTATTTGACTCAAATCTAGGCATACATACATATTTAGTAAACTTTGGCTTGATCCTGCAACTCTTACTTAGGCAAGAAATATATACCCATGCAAGTAGTCATGCATCAGTACTGCTGCTGTTGTTATGTTTAGCTTTGTGTGGCTTGAAAGCTTATCTGTCTCTCTAATGTCCTGGGACTGACATGGCTATGACTGTGTATAGCGACAACAATGTAATTTGTTGGCCTTGCTGGCAACCTTGTTGATTGTCTCAGCAGACAAATTAAATATAAGAATGAGCATGAAACCTGGCCTATCCTCCTAACATTTGAAGGGTGATACTAGTGGTGGTTGGAAGCTGAAACTAGACAAATTCAAATTAGAAATGAGGTGCAGATTTTTAACAGTGAGGGTAATTAACCATTGGAACAATTTAGCAAGGGGAGAAGTCTTTAAATCATTGTCTTTCTGGATGTCTTTCTGTTGTTCAAAGAGAAGTCATGGGCATAAGCGCCGGCTTCCTCCGGGCCCAGGGGACGTTCAACCCTATGCTCCGCCCCAAGTCTTGCCCCCTCCCCCCAAGACCCCACCTCCATCCCTCCTCTTCTTGCCCCTGCTCCTCCCCAGGCCTTGCCTCGACCCCCTTCTCCAAAGTCCCCACCCCCACTCTGCCTCATCTCATCCCACCCCACCCCTCCTTTTCCCACTCCCATCCCACCCATTTCCAGCCTCTTCCTACAGATACACATCTGAATCTTTTTTGCTTCTAATTTGACTAGGAGGTACATAATACCTTCCACTGTTTCATTCTCTGCAGAATATCATCTTATACATTGAATGTAGTGCTCTTGAAAGGTCCTAAATAGACTCATTTACTTAAAATGAAGTGGGTGCATAAAGGTAGATAAGTGGGCTCAGGGTCATAGTTATAAATAGCAGAAAATATTTCCATAACTGGTGTTAAAAGAGTACACAAATGGCTTCAAGATCTTTCTGAAATGTTAATGAATAGAGTATTATTTTTTCAGTTGCAAGGACCACTACAGTATCTACCAGCCTTGCTACTAGCAGTACTGCAACCTCCAGACCCACAACCGCAGGTAAAAGAACTGAATGTCAATACACTGCACTCTACCGTGTTTTAGGCCCCATACAAAAAACAGAATTAAAAAGATCTCATTGTTTGTTTTCTTGAATCAGACAATTTGCTTCTAAGTGTAGGCTGCCTGTCTAGCATAGTGATTTCTACAGCAAACTGAGCTTTTGTACAGGGTTAATTATTCTAAAACCCATAGACAGCCAAGGATAGGTGTCATATAAATAAAGAAAACAATGAGAGACATTTATATAACATTTATTGCTCCTTAAGATCAGTATCCATTCATTTCTGGTAACATTTTTGGGTTCATTTCTGTTCCTGTTTAAATTCACTGCAAACCCCCGTAATTACTTCCATAGAAATGGGGTGCAGTTATTGCTGCTTGTTGATAATTAATACAAAATATTGTTGAGTGACACATTTCAAAAGATGTTTTAAATAAGATCTATGACGTATTCTTTTGATTTACTTTTGTTTTTGATTTTAGTTTTCCGAACAGGAATCAGAAATCTTGTTATAGATGATGAAACCACGTCAAGCTTGAGAGTGACATGGGACATTTCAGACTACAATGTTCACCAGTTCAAAGTGACCTACCTCACTAGTAAAGGTGATCGTGCTGAGGAAGTGGTAAGAATAGTCTGCATGACTTTTTTTGTATGACTTAAACAAATGTTCAGAGATCCTATTAGTATTAACAAAGGGCCCAATCCTGCACCTATCCTACATCGAAGTCAGTGGAGGATCTGTGTGTGGAATTGCTGCAGAATTGGACTCTAAATCTCTAATCCTGCAATCGATGCAGTGCAGGCAGGCTGCTGTGTCTGTGCAAAATCCTGTTCAAGCTGCTCCATGTAGGTGAAGCAATCTACCTGTGCATTGTCAAATACGGGATTAGGGCCTAACTGACTAAAGATGCTGGACTTTGGGTTAAACTTCTGGGTTAACCGATGCTTAACTGCTGCTGTTCTTGATTATGCTATGATGGGCCTCAATCTTTGTAATACAAGTATTTAAGAAAGTATTTTTCATGACTTCAGGGCTAGCTGCACCTCTGTCCCCTTTCTTGTCTCTCTTAGTGCAGCCCCTCAGGTTTCAGGCCTTCTGCCTTCACCTCTTCTGGAGTGGAATTTTCCAATTCCCCCACTCCTAAGCTGGGACCCGGGCTATAGTGCCTTCTGTACTAACTGTGTTTACCTAGCAGTCCTGATTGAGTTCAGGTACCTGCAGTTCTTCCCTTTGGGATCCTATTGTCACACACTGACATTTAGGCAGGGTAACCTTGTGGTTGGAGCAGGAGTTTTGTTATGCTTATAAGAAGCACACAGTATCTTTTTTCAGGGGAAAAGGCAATAGGCCGCATTTATTGAAGATACAACAATTAGCATATGCATTCAGTCACACATACACACACACACACACAGTCCAGCCAGTCGATGTTATGGTTACCAGTCCAGAGTCAGGATCAATCTAATGGCAAGCTAGTTCGATCACGGGTAGGTAGGAGTCGGGTTCTGTCAGTCGTGACATGATGCTCCGGGGAAGTCTTGGCAGGATGAATCCAAAGTTTCATGGCAAAGCACCCTGATTATATAGTAATTTTCCTTCATTGGGACCAATGAGTTTTGCACTGTCATGCTGTAATCAATTGTCATGTGACGAGTGCTTGTTTTCTAAAATTGTTCTTCTCATCCTTTATCTTGTTCTTTCATCAGTCTCTCAGGGAGTTACCCCTTGCTGATTCTGATCACAGCTATCTTGTCTCCATTGATGAGTGGCTGCCACATCTTTTAGAGTCGTCAGTCTGTCCTCTGTGACATCTCAATAGGGGCGTGTTGCAATCTCCTGGTGCCCTTACATCTGTCCTCGGTTCCTCCCTAGAACATCTGGTCTGGTGATGGCCTTCACACTTGTCTTCTAACATACACATTCCTCATTCACACATAAAACAGGATTGATGTACACAAAGCATTTGAACAGGAACATCAGATTGCAATGCAGGAGAAAACAATTATTGCATTCTTTTACTTATTTCAAAATGCTAAACCTACAACAAAATGGTGACCCTAAAGGTCTGTCACTGCCTTGAAATCAGCTCCAGACACAGATTCTGGCTGATGCATCTTTACCAATGGCCCATTAGGCCATTCCTTTCTGCTTTCAGAAAGGGTGGCTGGCAGGATATGATCAAATCATACACTAACGCATTTAATACATGCTACATTATTATTCTTTATCCTTCGTGTTAAATTATACAAAATACAAACATAAAATCCTACTACTACAGTTTGGCCTAGTGGTGAGAGGAGAATCAAAGGGGAGAATTGGGGGCGTGATCAGGAGGCAAGCCAATGGTCAGAGCTAAGAACCAGAAGTGAATCAAAAGGCAAAGTCAAGGCCATAGTCAAGAGAAAAGCCAGTGGTCAGAGCCAGGAGGAAGGAATCAGGAGTTCAAAGGTCAGCAGGGACTAGGACTGGAGCAGAGCAGGCAAGGACCGGAGGAAGGGCATGGCAGGAAGCAGGTCTGGTGCAGTGCGAGTGTGGCGCATCTGTACGGGTGTAGGGGGTGCTGCAACGTCCCCAGGTTTTACACGGGGCTGCAGCTGCTGGCCCTGCTCCCGGGGCTCTACTCCCTGCCCTACATGCGGGCTCCCAGCCCCAGCCTCGGCCTCTTTACCCCTGTCTGGGTCCCCCCCATCCTGGAGACACAGCCCTGCTCCCGGCTCCTGGCTTTCAGCACCCCCACTATTAAAAGTGTTCCAGCACCACTGACAGTGCTGTTGTTGCTAAATGGTGATCTGTTGGCCCTCCTGAGTGATCTGGGAGCACAGTCACTTAGTGAGGGTTTATTGGCCCCAGCTGAGCTTATTGGGTTGCTAGGGAACCAAGCCCAGAGGCAGCTGAGTTTCTGACACCTGTGACCAGCATAGTGCCAAAACAGCCTTCTGAAATGTAAAGTATTGTTCAGTTTGCAGGAGGGGCAAAGCTTGTTGGAGGAAAAAAGGAGTTTTAAACAACAGACATGCATTTAGACTGTCTATCATACATGATGTCTTCCCATCTCCTCATGGTAACCTACAGGCTTAACTTCTTCAGATACCACCAGTGGGTGTATGTGTCTCTGTCTCGTTCCTCTGAACAACTACTTCTCTCTCTTGAGAGAAAGTCCCTTTTTTTAACCAACCAGAGTTCTTTTGATCTTCTGTGTACCTGGACCTTTGTCTGCCCTGGCATTGCCCCTTACCAACCCTCAAACATTTTTGGAAAAGTGGCTACACTTGAGCCATTCTTCTTTTCTGGCTTTGTTTTCCCCCAACAGTCCCCTATTAAACTAAACCAATATATCCATATAGTAAACATCCCAATAATCAGGTTGATGTACAGTTTTCCTAAACTAGTGCAGAGGAGCTCCAAGTCTGTCGCACTACTCATGGGTTGGGATCACAGTAAGAATAACACTTTCAAATTTGGGTGCTTAAGACAGATACATGTGAATCTTTATTGGACGTCTCAGTAAGGAAGTCCTCATTCTAAGCTGTGCTTTACACCTACTGTTGTCAACTCTAAGTCATGCAATATTTGATGTTTTTCTTAAAGCCTCATCTCCTGGAGTCATATGAATACAAGAGATTTTCATCTTTAATTTTTTAATAAAATGTTTCTAACCCTCATAGTTGAGGGGGAAAGCTTGAAAGAGAGAACACTAATGGTTTAAAGACCAGAATACAAAAAGAACCCTACATTTATTATTTTTAAAATCTCATGGTTTTTGAGCCAGTTTCTTAATATTTAGGGGCCCAACTAATGATTTTTGAACACTTGGGTTTGTCAATAATGTATACCTGAGTTTCCTATTGAAGTCAAGTATTAAAATTTGGGCCTAATCGTATATATAAAATAGAGCAAAATGTATCATTCAGGCTTATGTCTCCAAATCATTACTTCAGAATGTAAAAGCGTTCTTTCATGTACGAGCTTTATTCACTCACATTCTGTAACCTGATGGAGTTCTCATTCATGTAACACACTCCTATTTATGTTAACAGGAAATGTTCTTGGACATACTGGATATTCTTTCATATTCCCTGCAGCCTGTTTTTTTTTTTTTTTTTCATTTTTTCTGTTTTATTTTTCTTTGACCACTATATCAATAAGAACGGCAAAGAAAGGGATTACTTGAATATATTTTCGACTGAGATATGAATCATATTATTGTTTCTTTTCAGTTTCATCCATATTTTATGAGGCTTTGTTAGAAAATTACTTCTTAGCTATCTCTTTGATGTCAAAACAGTAATCCTAAACTGAACCTTTTAAATACAGTGGTTTCTTTTTGGACCAGTACAAAAAGCTTTATAGATATGCATAGCATATATGATACTACAGTACAAGGCAATAGCAAAAATATACAGCATAATGGGCAATATTCTTCTGTTTCATCTGATATAGTCAGAGGTTTCTTAAATTCAAATCCCAGATTAACTTTTTTCAGGCCAGTGAAAGCTTAAACCAAACCAAATAGACAATATAGATGTGTCTATGTTTTTAATCGTCAATAATAAATTATTACTTAAAAAAGTAAAATAAAATGGTAGTAAAGATATTAAAAGTCTAGCTATTAAAATATTTATGAATTTTGATCTGAATCACATGCCCATAAATGTAAATGGTAAAGCTGCAGGACCTGGCATTGCAGTCTCTATTCAGCAAAGCACCTAAGCAAGTGCTTTAGTCCCACTGGAGTTAAACTAAAACACATGCTTAAGTGCCTCATGGCATAAGAAATAATCCCTAAATTACACCTAGGTGGACCTTAGTTAACAGGTACAGTGTTGGGCAATCCCTTTCAGACCAAGTGTAAGCAAAATATACAGATTCCCCCCACCCTCTATAGTGAAACCACTCTTTGGATAGTAATCATGCAGTTAATATAACCGATCTAAGGAATATTTGAAAGTTGTATTGGCTCAGAGATTTAGTACAGAGTGATAGTTCATACATGCAGATATAGCTGTCTATCATAGGCAGGTTCTCTTAGTACATTACTATCTTAGATATGTATAGTGAACAAGTCCGCTGATTATTTAGGGAGGGCAACTGTTGTCAAAATAGAGCATCACAAACATATTTAAAATGTAAACCAGCTCATAAGGAATAAATTGCTGTACAGAAGTGGGAGAGGTATATGATGGCAGAGATCATATTGTTTATAAAAGGATTTAAGAAGCTAATAATCAACCTTGTCTGTTTCTGATGTTCCGACCATCCAGGTGATGGTACTTGGAAGACAAAACAATCTTCTTCTTCAGCCGCTGCTCTCAGATACTGTATACAAAGTTACTGTCACTCCCATCTATTCTGATGGGGAAGGAGTCAGTGTCTCAGCTCCTGGAAAAACCTGTAAGTACAAACATTCTGTTTCTAGGCGGTCAGAAAGGTATGAGTAAGAGATGTTTTGTTTTGTTATTTTCTCATACTATGCAAACATCCCGTTCAAGTTAAAACATGGGTTCAATTTAAAAATGGAGAAATGTATGAATCAGAACTTTTATACAAGTCCCACTGCATTGACTGATAAACGTCTGACTGTTTTTAATCACGTTTGATTATGTCTTGTGCTGTGACACTGTCAGATAGCAGAAAGAGAGCAAGGCCGGTCAGTTCTTTATTAAATTCTAGAAAAATTCATGGAATATAGGTCCATCAGTGGCTATTAGCCAAGATGGACAGGGATGGTGCCCCTAACTTTTGTTTGCTAGAAGCTGAGAATGGGTGACAGAGCATGGATCACTTGATGATTACTTGTTCTGTTCATTCCCTCTGGGGCACCTGGCATTGGCCGTTGGCGGAAGACAGGATACTGAGCTAGATGGACCTTTGGTCTGACCCAGTATGGCTGTTTTTGTGTTCTTATGGTTTGGGAGTCCACCATGGAGTCCATGTTCTGTAGAAAGTGATGGTGATGATGCCCCAGCTGTTATGCTGTTGGAGAGATTTCTTTTGGATGAAATATTTTTTAATAGTTCCTGACCATTTGCAGCTGTGAAAGACCTTGTTGAACTTTTCAGCAGAATTGTTATATTAGTTCTAGCCAACATACCAACACAGGTCACTACATTCTCTCTAACCAAATTCAACCTGTGGATAAAATGGAAAAAAGATAGACCTACTGTGCTCTGCTAAACAGCTGGGATGTTTCACCTGATAAGTGGCTGTATTTCAGTGGTAGATGAAATTATCTCTGTGCATAATTTGAGTATCACTTTCGGTCCTCGACCCTGCAGACACTTACTACATACTTAAGTATATGAATAGTCCCATTGATTTCAGTTTAGCAAGTGCATAAGCATTTGCAGAATCAGGGCCCAAATTTATAAAGCACCTTGGGATACTTTGAGTTGAAAGGAAATATACACATGAAAGATGATTATCTCTGAATTCCCTTTTATTCCTCTTTTACATTAAGGCTGTGTATTAATTTGAAATTACAATACTTATTTGATAGACACAACAGTCCAAATTAATCTTTGCTATAACTCTTTTAGAAACTCCATTTTTTAATTCACTGGCATAATTCCAGGGATGAATTTGACTCAGCAGGTCCAGATCCTTTCTCAGACACATGGCTGTGGCTCCTCTGGACTTTTGGAAGTTGTGACTGTGTACCCAGGGGCAGAACTGGTCTCCTTATCTAGAGTTATCTGTAATCTGGGTTATTATTTATATGCATGTCTATCTTTTATATAAATGCTTGTAAGAGATGCAGATATGGAAGCTCACAATCTGTTTTGCTTTTAGTGCCTCTTTCTGCCCCCAGAAATTTAAGGGTCTCAGATGAGTGGTACAACCGATTACGTATTAGCTGGAATGCCCCTCCGTCACCAACAATGGGCTACAGGATTGTCTACAAACCTATCAATAGTGAGTTTTCAAAATTGGTTGCTTTGGCTTCTAGTTTTGCTTTTTCTATTTTTGCTTTTTCTATTTTTGTTTTCACATGTGTTGCTAAAAGTCCCACATAAAAAAACTATAACTGACTGCAGCTAAAATGCTGAGAGCCTATAGAGATACATTTTCAAAGTAGTTCACAGAGATTTAGATCCAATTTTTCGAAGTGCCCTGTAATTTTAGATGCATTAATTTTTGGATACTGAACCGTAGACTTCATTCACAGTTAACCAGGCCACACCCCCTCATTCAAATCCCTCTGAAAAACATTTATTTCATGATGACCATAAGAACTGAGGTTACTGTTATAATGGGGAGAAAATAAAAATTAAAAAGAAAAACACTCCAGGGGCTGAATTCTAAGCTACATCCTAAGCTGTAAGCAGTGAGTACAGTTAAGATAGACACGGCAGTGTTTGCAGCTCTCTGTTCTGGAGCCAGTTATACACCATTCCTGTTCCCAGCCTCAGAGCTGCCTTAAATGATGCAGGTTTGCAATAGCCCTGTCGGGACTTGTTTTGTGGCTGGGGATCCCCAGATCCTGTTATGCCTCCAAGCCAAGGGAATCTTCAGCTGTCTGTTTAGGGCAGTGCTGAGTCCCCTTTGTTCCACTGGAGCAGCAGAAAAGGGGCTTAGCAAGTGCGAATGTTGAGCCCTAGATCAATGTCACTGCTGGATTTCTCAGTGTGTGCTGGCTTCCACATGTCTGTCTTCGACTGTAAGCTGCTCTGGTTATGGAGTGTCTTCAGTTCTGTGTATTGCACTGAGTGTGCCACTGGGGCTAAGCAAGTAATAATAAAGCAGTACGTTTAGGAATAAACCTATTTTTGACTGCAGATTATGATTTTTTTTTTCTTTACTGCCTGATAATTCCTTTAATTACAAAGTATTCTATTCTTTTTCAGTCCCTGGACCAGCACTAGAGACCTTCGTGGGAGATGATATTAACACCATTCTCATTCTAAATCTGTTCAGTGGAACTGAGTATAGTGTTAAAGTATTTGCTTCCTACTCAACAGGCTTCAGTGATGCCCTAGCAGGCACAGCCAAAACATGTAAGAATGATTTCATGCTGTTCAGATCTCTATGGGCCATTTTTCCATTGTAACTTTAGCTTCACACAACTTCGTGAATGAATTCTCATATGGAATTCTTTTCCTTTTCTATGTATTTTGAGCTAGTTGTTTGCTGAAAGGAGAAGTCTTTTTTCATCAGACAGTATAGAGCTTTAAAATGTTTCCTACTAGAATTAACAAAAGACAGGTCATAAAGCGGATATTATTTTTATCAGTCAACTCTAATAACTATAAATTTACTTAATGAAAGGCTGTTTTCTTTTTTCTGATCAGGCAATCCTTTGAAATCATCTGAGTTAGGCTTTACATCATGGAAACCTTAACCTTAAATTCAGCTTTGACAACAGTATTGTTACATCAATAACATTTTTGCTTTTAAGTGAATTATTAACACTGTTTATTGACCCTTCTCAAATTCCAGATCTGTGGACTCAGGATGTAGATGATGTCTTTCTGCTTTCCTGTCTTTTATTAGCTATTGTTTTGGGGATTATTTTTTATGCAGGGTTTTGCATTACAATTATTTCTTTAAAATTCATTAATAAAAATGATCACTCACTTTTTTCACTTCTGATTTTTGGATAATTATATTGCAGCATTTTCTTGTTTTCTGGCATTTTTATTGTAGCAGTGACTGTTTGTTTTTATATTCAATTGCAGTGTACTTGGGTGTGACAAATCTGGATACATATCAAGTGCGCATGACTAGTGTTTGTGCCCAGTGGCAGCTTCACAGTCATGCCACTGCATACAGGATAGTGATAGAATCTCTTGTCGGTAAGTTAGTACATCGTTACATATCCGCTCTGCTTTATAGTTTGTAGGAGTTCTGCTTGCAGAGAACCACAAACTGGATCTAAATGAGGTTTGCAAACAAAATTTCCACTCCTACAATTAGTAAAATTGTAAAAGTAATTGAATGGTAGTGTTTAAAATAGGTGGAGGAGAGCAGAACTACACAGAATCTGGAAACCAATGAACCACAAAAGATTTGGAGTTAGAGTTCCCTTAAGGTAAAAGCTTGGATAATTATCCACGTTATCTGAGCCATTTAAAGCCCTTCCCCCTCAAAGCTGCACAGCCCTTTTCCACACAACCCTGTGATCTTCTGTGTAACTACACAGGCTCTTACCTGATACTGCCTTCTATACAGCAGGAGATCCAATAGCTTTCTGCTCCTTTACCCACCTCCCACAGCATCTTCAGGGTCCAGCTGCCCACCCTTCTCCATCTCATCTCGTCAAACCTACTGTTCTCCAGCTCCCTGCTAATTCACCTGCTTGGGTTTGTTTAGCCTCCCATCCTGCAGCAAAAAGATGTAGAAACACTCCTCTAGGTTCCTTATCTGCTGCTTCCAGCCCATTGGATTGTGTGGGAATGGGCATACAGGGGGGCTCCCAAAAGAATGGAGGATGGGAATCAGTACAGTTGGTTACTTCACAAAGATCCAGAAGGGAGAGTGGAACTCCCGTCCACTTACATCTGATAAATGGAGACATCCATGCCTGTTGAGGAAAGGGAGCTATGGTGAATGCTCAGTGTGCTTTACCTTATCCAAATGAGGTGCAGGGGGGCATTAACTGTATGCAAGCTAATTTGCTCATCCCTGATGGACACTCACTGTCTTGTTATGGTGAAAAACAATTAACTTGCATAGAATGACACCCTTAAAAAGCTTGAATAACTTGAGAAGTGGAGTTGTAAAACCTAACCAAGTAAACTAAAGACAACATGAAGAGTGGATGCTAATTTGATTGTAAAATAATGACCCTTTTATTGTACAATTGATGGATTCAGATCAGGTTTATCTGAAGGTCTGAAATACAGACAAGCTGTTTTAAAGCAATGATCTTAGCTGGCATGAGGGAGTGCAAATTTCCGTCTTACCTGGGAATTAGCCTAAATTCTGCTTCCTCAGTGCCTATTCATTATTATGTAGGATTGCAAGACATGTCTTTAATCTAGCCTGAGAGCCTTAATTTGAGAATGAACAAAAGAGCCGTTCAAATAGCTCCTTATTAACATCTGTCATGAAGAACTTTCATTGTCCAGCTTGTTCTGCATCTCATTCAGCTAGTTGTCAATTATCTTCATAGTATTGCTACTCAACCTGGTATGCATAAAATGGTTTTGACTTGTCAACAAAAGGGACCTTTTGGCACTGTTAGTAAATACTGTATAGAATGTGTAGTATAGTCCTTCATTTCCCTGCAATGTTCCTTACTGTTACAGATGCTTACTTCCCCTGAAAGCTTTATTTTAAGTATTAAAATATCTATCACCCTGTTTTCAGTACCCATGCTTTCTCCATTGTCCATATAGTTATTCTTTCCTCCACTTGAGAATTAAACAGAATTTCCTTCAGAGCCCAATAAATATTGATCCTTAATTGGTTAAAGATGTTACTGGTTAGGTCTTTGCTGAAATTAATGAACGCACAGCAAATCCAAAGAGCAAGATGCCCAGACTGGGAATGAAATCTGATTCCAGAATACAGCACACCTCTCATTGGCATCTCTGGAAGGCGTGATCCAAAGCACCTTGGAGTCAATGTGAGTATTCCCATTAACTTCAGTGGTGTTTGGATCAGGGCTTTAATGCACAGGGGGTGAATTTGCAAAGTCACCACTTGAGTCCTACGTAAGCATTATTGGGATTGGTGAGCATTAAATGGTGCCCAGGTCTTTTTGTGGGCTTCTCCGCACACGGAAGAATTTAATCCAGATTGGAGGCAGCATGTGGTTCAAAACGGTTAATAAATAGAGGGTTCTTAAAGCCACTTCATTTACTGTAACATTCCCTTCCAGTTTCAGGCCATTATATGACACATTTATTCAGTAAAATGGTACATGAAATTCTGTTCTAATGGTTCCTTTTATAATTCCAGATGGGAAAAAGAAAGAAGTAACCCTTGGTGGAGGGACACCTAGACATTGCTTCTTTGAGCTCATGCCTGGCACTGAGTATAAAATCAGTGTCTATGCCCAGCTTCAGGAGATAGAAGGCCCTGGAGTAAGCATCATGGAAACTACATGTAAGTGAAGGATCTTAAAGGTCAGCCACCTCAGGATAACCCTTCGTTGTTCCCAGTAGGAACAAGAGGTTAGAACCAATGCAGAGTAATCACATGAGTGCTAAAGGTTGGTTTTTTTCTCTTTCATTGCGGGTTTTTAATTGTTCTTCCCCTGATAGTGCTCAAAGGGTTGCAAAAAAAGCAAACGTGATTCTGGAATGCATTAACAGGTGTGTTGTAAACAAGACACGAGAAGTCATTCTTCCGCTCTACTCTGCGCTGGTTAGGCCTCAACTGGAGTATTGTGTCCAGTTCTGGGCACCGCATTTCAAGAAAGATGTGGAGAATTGGAGAGGGTCCAGAGAAGAGTAACAAGAATGATTAAAGGTCTTGAGAACATGACCTATGAAGGAAGGCTGAAAGATTTGGGTTTATTTAGTTTGGAAAGAGAAGACTGAGAGGGGGCATGATAGCAGTTTTCAGGTATCTAAAAGGGTGTCATCAGGAGGAGGGAGAAAACTTGTTCACCTTAGCCTCAATGATAGAACAAGAAGCAATGGGCTTAAACTGCAGCAAGGGAGATTTAGGTTGGACATTAGGAAAATGTCCTAACTGTCAGGGTAGTTAAACACTGGAATAAATTGCCTAGGGAGGTTGTGGAATCTCCATCTCTGGAGATATTTAAGAGTAGTTAGATAAATGTCTATCAGGGCTGGTCTAGACAGTATTTGGTCCTGCCATGAGGGCAGGGGACTGGACTCGATGACCTCTCGAGGTCTCTTCCAGTCCTAGAGTCTATGAATCTATGAATCTATGAATCCAGAGCATTCTCCTGGGAGCTAATAACCACACACAGGAATGGGGTAGCAAACGCAGCCCTCTGACAAAACAAGGGGAGGATGTTTTAGCCCAGTTCACAAATGGTCCCTTCTGGCTGTAAAATCAATGACTCTCTAAAGAGAATTTCAAAACATGGACAGCAGAGAAGACCAAAGGGCACAAAATACAGAGAACCAGTGAAAGAGTCAGATATTTGATGTTGTCACTGGGAAAAATTTTCAAAAGCACCTCAGTGGATGAAAGGCAGTGGGATTTGGGCTCATAAGTCACCAGGGCACTTTTGAAAATTGTATCCATTATTGTTTCTCAAGGAGCATAAAGTGAGCTAAATGCCTCACAAACATATAAGAAGATAGGTCTCAGCTCCAATGAGATTACAATGTAAAGAAACAAAACAAAGGATGAAGAGAAGGAAATGAAACACTTTTTCTAGCTTCTCTTCTCTCTATCTCATCTCCAACCCAGTCTTTCCTATTTTCAGTGTGTTTAGTTTAACCACTCACCTAAGTGGTGTTCCCTCCCTGTAGCGGGGTGGTTACCCGCTCCGGCCCTGACAGGGTTAAGGCCAGCTCTGGGAGAGAGCTGGGGCTGTAAGGAAAAGCCCAGGCTGCTTAGGAAAGCAGTCACAGCTGGGACCATGCCCCAAACAGAGCACAGCAGGTCCTTATAAAAGGGCTGCTAGCTTGGAGCTATAGTCTCTTTCTCCAGTCTTGGAGGTAGCAGGGCCTGGCTGTCTACAGAAAGGGCACTGGGTGTGAAGCAGGGCTAGGGAAAGGCCAGAGGAGCAGGGGAGCTCCAGCCTGGCGACTCACCAGGCTGCAGGGCCTGGTCCTAGGCCCACCCCTGAGGTACTGGGTGGTAGATGAAGACAGCAGGTCCTACCCCCTTGCCTGTGGTGACTGGCTCTTATACTGCAGTCTGCCCCAGGGAGCAGGGGCTCATTGCTGACTGGCAGTAGTCACCGGCTGAGGCAAGATGGGATTAGGGGGTTGGGGTCCCCAGGGAGGGGAGACCCTGAGAGTGAGGGGTTACTGCTGGGGGACAGCACCCCAGATAATGGGGCACCAGGGTCCAGAGGGACATGGAGGCCCAGCGGCAGCGAGATGTCAGCCTGTAGAGGGGCTGCAAGGCTGGAAAAAGAGCTAATTCCCAGGATGCCAGCAGGAGGCACTGCAGGGATGAGTCACGTGCCGTTACGCTCCCCTTTCCCTTCCCCTTCTTTTCTTCTGCTTTGTTCCCCCAGCAGACACTTTTATCACCTGCCCTTTCAGTTTAATCCACGCCACACTCAGTCTTCCTCTTGGCTTCTACGCAGTAAGAGCCTTCCCAGACTTCATCCCTCCACCTCCTATATTGTCCAGGCCTGTTTCCCATTAGCAGCTCAATGAGGATAATGAACAGTCTGAGACTCTGCTGCCTTTGGGAGGATTGGGAAAGGTTTGCCAGGGGCGTGGTGCCCTGGAATCTGGGTGTTTGGGAGAATCAGGAGGAAATCAGCTGGTTCCCATGCTGCCCCTGCATTACTCTGAGTAGACGTAAAATTAAACCCTTTCTCCAAAGCCAGGGTACCACAGGGAAGGCTAAGTGTGTCAAATAAAGAACTGAACTGCCCAGAGTCCCATTTTGTGTGTTTGTGTCCCATGGACACTAGGGGGGAACAGCCCCTGCATTCTTCTGAGTGCAGAGACTTCAATTGTGCCTGACCCTCTTACAGATGGGAACTCTCCCAGCCTCCACCTTGCATTTATGCCAGGCATAATTTACCCCTTAGGTGATTCATAGACTTGGCCCTAACCTTTTCCTCTTAAAGTCAATGGAAAACCTCCCATTGGTTTCAGCAGGAGTGAGATTGGGCCCAGTAGATGTAATTGTGGGTACACAAATCCCTTTATGTGCTAGTCTTTCTGGGGATACTTTCTGAAGGATGGTTTTATGCAACTGTCCTCATCACCTGTAACCATAAACACAATGTGTACATTGTGGTGAATATCAAATACACTTTTCCCTCAGGAACAACGTTTAACTACATCGCATGTGGTTCCCTACGTTAATCATGTTGAGAATATGAAAAGAATGTTGTTTAACAAGGTTGGGAACATTTCTTCAGTCATAAATGTGGAAAACAAGCATGTACATGTTATCTCTGTGAACTCAGCCTAAAACTATATTGAAATTTGCTAACAAAGCTTTATTCAGTCACTGTCAGAACCACAGCAGAGCTGTTGAGTAGCTGATAATTTGTTCAGCCTTATTTCTGGGAAGATGCCATTCAGAACTCATCTTTATGTGAAGTAGAAGACAAGGAAGCCAATTTTTCAAGATTGCTTGTGCATAGTAACCTTGTAATAAAACATGTGCTGCAGGTAGCAAGAGGCACAATGACTCACTATTACACAAAGAGCTATAGCTCTGGTCTCCAGATGGAAAAACACCAACCTCTACCAGCTGAGCTAAGGAAGAGTTCCTTTAGGGCCAGACTGTTGTATTTTCTGCATGCCTGCACTGGGCTGTAAGGAGATGGAAGGCCTTTCCTTATTTCCCTGTGCTGGCTGCCTGTGTTGTGTATAGCAGCAGGCTGGGGAAACCAGCCTTTAAGCAGTTGTTACTTCCCTTATTGGGAAGGTGTGTAGGGGAGTGGTCAGGAAAGGAAAGGAGAATTATAACTGGCACAGCAGAGTATGGACACCGCAAGTCTAGGGCCTGCACAAGATATGTTCCCCCAGAGCAGGGGAAAGTGTCTGTGTCACAGTCTGCTTCCTGAGTTACTTCTGGAACAGCACAATACACTGTATCCTGCTAATAGAGGTAGACATCACAAGCATATGTACATACACACACAGCTAGCCTTTGGGCTGTATAACTAGGTATATATGTATCTGAAAACAAAACAAAAGGAGAAAATGCCTTACCTCAAATAACTAAAAATGTGTGAAGGTGTCTTCAGTTAACATTTCTTCTTGGCATTCTCTTCTTTTAATTTCTAGTACCATTTCCAACTCAACCACCGACTTCTCCTTCAACAACAGCTCCACCACCTACAATCCCTCCTGCAAAAGAAGGTAAATATGTGCTGTGTTTATGGGTTAAAATAGCCTTAATTCATGTAGGTTATTTTCTGGTTTTGATCACGATTATAGATTTCCAGGGCCAGATTCCCAGTTGATGTAAATGGATGTAGCTCCATGGAAGCTAATGGATCTAGGCTGATTTACATGTATTACATGAACTGTCCCCAAACTGTGTTTTATTGTTTTGGGGCTTTTTGGTGAATTTATGCAAAAGCATACCATTGGTAAATAATTAACACGTTTTAAATATGTTGCAACAGAAGGAAACAGGTACGTTTTACTGTAGACCAGTGTATAGCCTACCACGGCGATTTTCAACCTTTTTCATTTGCAAACCCCTAAAAAATTTCAAATGGAGGTGCGGACCTCTTTGGAAATCTTAGATATAGTCTGCAGACCCTCACAGTTCAATGGACACAAGTTGAAAACCACTGTTCTATGGTAACAACAACCTTTTGTGGTTCCATAGACATGCATGCAGGTTGAAAACCACTGTCCTAGTAACTGTCAGATTTATAAAACAATATGATTTTTCTAGTCCATCAAAATATTATAATGCAAAAGGCATTGGCCATGTGCATTTACTATACTCACAACTCTTCTCTTTAAATAAGGGCTTCTCTTGGCTTATCGATCTCCTATAAACTGCCCTGAGTCTCATATAGAGTCTCATAAATGTTTCTGTTCAGAGTGCTTTATTGTAGGAGCCTTAAGGGCAGATCCCCAACTTGAAGTCAGTGGAGCTGTGCCAGTTTAAACCAGCTGAGGAACTCATCACTAGATACAGCAAGAAAGGGATCTTACACACTGCATAAAATTGTGCAACAGTAAATATTCCCAAAGATTAGAACACTTCAGCTGAAAACAGCAAGAATAGTCATATTTATGTGTCTTCCTCTAGTGACCTATGTCACTTAGGTGAATTTCTTCCTTAGGGGATAAATTTTTTTTTCAAGGGCAACCTCAATTTATGCCCATTTCCTTGACTTAAGCAATTGCTGTGAAAATTAGGGAGGAAATTCCAAGGAGCCTTGTGGGGAGTAACTCCTCTGTGAGATGGAGCTTGGGTCCATGGGAATGGAACAGCTTGCAGGGGTGGGTGGCTGTGGGAGGGGAGATCGCAGGGCCAGACTGTTGTCTATTTTGTGTGCCTGCAATGGGCTGTAAGAGGAGGTAAGGTTCCTCCTTATTCCCTTGCACTGGCTATATGTATCTAGTCGCCTGGAGGAGGAACATAAGGAGTTATGGAGCTTACTCTAGTCTGTCAGCTGGAGGAGCTTCCACAGAGCAGTTCTACAGCCTAGCAGTGGAGGATTCCTCGCCCTGCTACCTAGTGCAGTGGCTCAGTGTGTCCTGCCAAGCTTCTTGGGTTACATAAATGTGTGTGCTACATTATTTTAAAATTAAATTTAAAATTTAAATGTTTAGCAAAATATTTAAGAACCTTTAAGACCTTAACCCCTGATATGTAATCACATCTGCTAGTGTAGATGCTTCATTCCATGTAGATCCCTGTTGATTCTGCATGCACTTGGGTGTCCATGCCAGCAGATCTGATTGCCGGACTGAGGCCTTAGTGAGTATTAACAAAGATGTTACCAGTGACCAAAAAATAACTTCCCAAATATTTTTTGTTCCTCAGTTTGCAAAGCTGCCAAGGCTGACCTGGTGTTCCTAGTGGATGGGTCATGGAGTATTGGAGATGATAATTTCAATAAAATTATTGGATTCCTGTATAGCACTGTTGGAGCTCTGGACAGAATTGGTCCTGATGGAACTCAGGTAATAGACACAAAGAGAGAGAGCATAACCAAACAAGTGTATCTAGTGTCTAGAATCAAACAAATCAAAGTGTGGTTGACATTGTTTCACACTTCTTTAGAAAATATAAACTGAGTTCTGGCAGCAGTTCTTTTGCAGAATCTTGTTTTATATATTCTATGCAGTGAGATTCTCCAGAGAGATAGCAAAATGTCTAACAATGATTCAAGTCTCTCAAGTCCTCACAATGGGATTTAAGTAGTATTCAGGCATTTTGATGCTCCTGTTCATGGTGTTTATTTCAATCCTAGTCCTCTAGAAACAATAGTGGTTTCACTGACATTAAAAATTATAAGCTTATTTAATGTTGTTTTTTAAATTCATCTGCTCTAGACTAAGCATAAATGTGAAATAAAATAAAGCACAAAATTTACAATAATTACCATATTCATGTTTTTTAAAGTACTTGCATAGGAAAAGATGATAAACACTGTGCTCTGGAAGAGTTTTTTATAACCTTTTAAAAATACAGCTGCATATATCACTGTTTTAAATGATGCCATTTTAATTTTGTGGTTGTTTAATATTGAGGTTACAATAGAATCCAAAAGGTGTTAGACACTTTCCAAACACAGAGAAAGAATTAGTCCTTACTCTCTTAAATTCTGATTCATGTCAGAACAAATTATTTTTATGAACAGTTCCCAGTCCCACAGTAACACATGCTTAATTTAAGGTATGACAGGGCTCACATAACTACACATTTGGGAGAGGAAATAACTCAAAAGTAGGTTCTCGTTATTTCTAGTACTAAGTTTCAGTCTCAATCTCACAGTTACTCATATAAAACTATTTCTGAGTGGTAATAACTATACATATATGAGCAACTATGTACAGGATTTTGCCCTGGGACTGGATGGGGAATGCTTTTGTCAAGGTGGGAATACTTCCTCATCCTGTTTACTCCCCAAATGATACCAGAAAGTGATAGGCAGCAGCTGAAGCTGCAGAGAACAAATTGAAACTTTATATACTGAAATAAAAAAAAAATTAAAAAAGGTTTCATGTCAAGGAGGGAGCAACAGTCCAAACAACTCCTATTTTGAGTGATCTGGTTCACGTGCCCTTGTTAAATGTAGAGCAGTATTTACTAACTAGCATGTTTTCTGTATGCAGGTTGCAATAGCTCAGTTCAGTGATGATCCCAGAACAGAATTTAAACTGAATGTGTACAAAACAAAAGAGACTCTTCTTGAAGCCATTCAGCAAATAGCGTACAAAGGAGGAAACACCAAAACAGGTGAGAGAGGTTGCAGGCTGTGAAACAGTTTCTTATGATCGTTCTCTGGACAGAGTTACCCCTCCATTTGCAAAGCGGTTTGTCAGGATAAGGCCATGTGACGTTAGTGCAAGAAGAGTGGGGATGAAGATGGTCAGCGGTGGGGATGAAAAGCGAGACACTGAAATGACCTACATCATTATGGCCAGAATGGAAAATGGAAAATGGGTCTGTCAAAGGCAAATGGCTGTGGGGGTTGGGGAAGGTGGAATGGGAAGTAATGGCAGGTGGAAAAGTGAGACTCCATCCTGGAGAGGGAAGATGTGCAGGGATTTGCAATGAGTTTCAGCAGATGGAGGAGGAATGGGTGTGGTCTGTTTTGTTATGAGAGAGGAGAGTAAAGTCTCAGTGGAGGGTTTCAGGTCTTCGTGGTGAGAGAAGGTAGACTGATAACTAATACAAGCTAGAATTGTGTTTAGCCTCTGAGGATAGCTTTCTGAGAAGGAGGAAATTCAGCTTGAGTATTGGCAGGGTTATTTGGGTCATGGGTTTTATCATCTCAGACTTCACAGAAATTTCATTCAACTACTTGCTCTGCATTAACCTTCTCCTGTGACCAGAATTACACATTTTCATTTTCCCCAGAAAATTCTGCACTGGCATTTTTTAACTACTTCCATCCTTGGAGGGGAGGACTTTGTGTGCGCTGACTACCATAGGACCCACTGCATCCCAACCAAATCCATTTAGGATAGAGGATTTGGCCATATCTTTTTAAATCTAAGAAGCCAAACGTCAAGAGCTGAGACTTTCAAAATCCAGGGTCAAAATTTGGTTCCTAAATTCATATTTATGCATCTATATAAGTGGCCTGATTTTCAAAAGTGCCAAGCACACACCAACTCTCACTGAAGTTAAAGTTTGCTGCTGGGTGTTCAGCACTTTTCAAAATCAGGCTATCTATTTAGGTGTCTTAACATGACTTTAGAAGCTTGGCTTTAGGTAAATGCTTTTGAAAATCTTGACCTAATAATTTGTATGGGACTATGTTCTTTCATCGGTATATAAAGCATTAACAGAAAATCTAGTATGAAACAGATTCCTTTCACAGTGAATTTCTTCTGTTTTAGGCAAAGCAATTAAGCATGCACAAGAGGCCTTGTTTACTACTGACTCGGGCATAAGGAGGGGTATCCCTAAGGTTTTGGTGGTCATTACTGATGGACGATCACAGGATGATGTGAACAAAGTCTCCAGAGAGATGCAACTACATGGTAACGTGTATATTAAGAAATGTTTGCATTTTCAGTTTTTCCTGCTCCTTCACCTTCATAATCGCTGTTTAAGTCCAAACACAAGGTATGGATAATTCCTGCCAGAGAAGGGTTTACAAATCTAATCCAAGTCAGACGTAAAGCAGACAGCACACACTGAGAAACTCTGAATTCCACTAGGGAATGACTAGCATTTTATATAATTTATTTGTAGTTATTAGTATTACTGGCTCAATTTTTGTGCATGTTTTTAAAATCATGCAGACTACTCACATGCTTCAGTATTTTCAGGAGAGGGGCCTACAAGTCCATATTGTCATCCATTATAGATAAATTCACTTTTAGAAGCAGTCCGAACTATTTTGTCCTTCCAGATGAGCTCTTAAGAAGAACCTTTGATAGACTCTTGTACTGCTTCTATACTGCTGCTCATCTTCCAATAACTATCAAAGCTTTTATACTACCTATTTCAGGGTTTTATACTGGTGCCCATCGCCATGGTTTCTGAGCATGATAATTAGATTACAAACATGATAACTATTGTTGTTTAGTATTTCTACCAAGCCCCAGAGTGTGCTTGGGACAGCACAGAACATTTACACATGGTCCCTACCCCAAAGAGCTAGGTAGTGCATAAATGAGGAAAAGAACAAAGAGAAGGCTTGGGTTCTGGATGGGCTGGATAGCAGAAATAGGTGTCTATGCTGGCTGTTGGTTCAATAAGTAGTATGCACACACTTTTTTTTTTTTTTTTTTTTTAAAGTTTGGTTTTTACAGGGCTCTGACTAGTCCCTGGCTCCTGTAGCCCAATACAATATGATCTCTCCACTGAGTTGTCTACTTGCATCATTTGAATGTCAAATGTTGACTCATAAAAAATGAATCATGCTATATTTATTTTTCATGCATTTACACTGAAACCACAGCTGAGCACAGCACCTCACTAAAAAAAAAAAGAATGACAAAATAACAGAACCCTAGTTTTTAAATTTAGAAGGGCTGCAACAAAAATCCCCAATCTCTAACAAATAAATAAGGATCTCCAGTTAAACTGAACCAAACTATTTTGAAGAATTGATCCACTAGATACATCCTGTATTGTGTGCTGGAGCTCACTAGAGCTGTGATTCTGAACCAAGGGTATGTGTACTCCTGGGGGTGAACAGAGGTCTTCTTGGGGTTGGGGGGCGTTACATCAACTCATCTAGATATTTGCCTACTTTTACAACAGGCTACGTAAAAAGCACTAGTGAAGTCAGTACAAACTAAAATTTCATAGAGACAATGATTTGTTCATACTGCTCTATATACTATACACTGAAATGTAAGTACATATTTATATTCCAATTGATTTATTTTATAATTATATGGTAAAAATGAGAAAGTAATTTGTCAGTAATCGTGTGCTGTGACATTTTTGTATTTTGATGTCTGATTTTGTAAGCAAGTTATTTAAGTGAGGTGACATTTGGGGTACGCAAGATAAATCAGATTCCTGAAAGGGGTCCAGTAATCTGGAAACCTTGAGAGTCGCTGCTCTAGAGACACAGTGTGGCCTGTTGGATAGCACTGGAATGGGAGTCAGGAGACTCGAGCTCTGTTACTAGCTCGGCTGTGTGATCTTGGGCAAATCGCTTAATCTCTCTGTGCCTTTGTTCCCCCTTGTCTGTGTTGTCTGTTTAGATTGTCAACTGGTTGGAGCACGAACTGTCTCTAACTATGTGCATGGAATATGTCTGGCACAAAGGAGCCCTGATATTGGTTTGGGCCTGTAGGTGCTACTGTAATACAAATAACAAGAATTTTTACAGTGAAAGTCTGGTGTACTTGTGAAAGGAATGAGGCTGGAATTCTCTACTAGGAAAGTCCTTTTACTGGCCAGGGAAAACTATAGGCAACTCTGTGCCTCATCCAATGCCTATTGAAGTCAGTGGAAAGACTCCCATTAACTAGAGTAGGCTTTGGGTCAGGCCGTCTAAGAACTGTATATCAATTTCCAGTATTCAGAACAATACAGACAGGTTGTTTTCATTGTCATAATGTGGAAAGGAAAGTGTCAAGAAATAATTTTGGTGCAGAATTACAGCTTGCTCCTCCTCAAACTTACAAAACCAGATTCCCCTCCCATTTATATCATCAGGATCAGGAAAATCTGTCCCATGAGCAGAAACTGTGAGCAGGCTCAGCCTGTGGGGTTTAATTGCTGATTAATCTGAAATGAAAATAAACCAGTATATTCATTCTTAAAAGAGTAAGACCTCTGCAGTAGGGCTGTTAAGTGATTAAAAAAATGAATCGCGATTACTCACATGATTAAAAAAAATTAATTGTGATTAATCATGCTGTTAAACAATAACAGAATACCATTTATTTAAATATTTTTGGATGTTTTCTACATGTTCAAATATATTGATTTCAATTACAACACAAAATACAAAGTGTAAACGGTGCTCAATTTATATTTTTATACAAATATTGGCACTGTAAAAAACAAAAGAAATAATATTTTTCAGTTCATCTAATGTAAGTATTGTAGTGCAATTCTTATTCAATGAAGTTGAACTTATAGATGTAGAATTATGTACAAAAACCCCCTGCATTCAAAAATAAACAATGTAAAAATTGTAGAGCCTGCAGCCCTCAGTCCTCCTACTTCTTGTTTGTCTGAGTGATTGGCAGAACAAGTTGTTTACATTTGCAGATGATAATGCTGCCTTCTTCCTGTTTACAATGGCACTTGAAAAGAGAACAGGCGCTGTTGTAGCCGGGCGTTGCAAGATATTTACCAGCCAGATAGCTAAAGATATCATGTCCCTTGATGCTTCACCACCAGAGCGTAGCGAGTGCCCTCCGTACCTCCGACCGGAGGGGGCCCTGCAAGGAAGGGGCCCTAAAAGTGGCAAAAAAATATGAATGCAACGGTGAGATGGTGTCAATATTCGTGAAGCGTTTGTTGGTTTTCTTATGTTCATAATATAACTGGCGAGGGCTGATTGGAAGCATTTCTTGAAAAGGCACAACTAGGAAAAGATCATTGGCGTGACATGAGAGGCCAAGCTTATGATAACGGCGCAAATATGAGAGGAAAGAATAAAGGAGTTCAAGCCCGCATGCTAGAAATAAATGACCATGCCTTGTATGTACCATGTGGAGCTCACACTTGGAATCTTGTGATCTCAGACGTGGCAAAGTCATCGAAATATGCCGTTGACTTTTTTGGTAAGGGGCCCCAGACATATGTTCGGAGGGGGCCACGTTCTTTGTTGCTACGGCCCTGTCAACCACCATTTCAGAGGACATGTGCCCATGCTGGTAAAAGGTTCTGCTAGATAACAATCCAAAGCAGTGCAGATGGACACATGTTCATTTTCATTATCTCAGTCAGATACCACCAGCAGAAGGGTGGGTTTTTTTGTTTTTTTTTGTGGGTCAGGTTCTGTAGTTTCCACATCTGAGTGTTGCTCTTTTCAGACTTGTGAAAGCATGCGCCACACCTTGTCTCTCAGATTTTGGAAGGCACTTCAGATTCTTAAACCTTGAGTCAAGTGCTGTAGCTATCTTTAGAAATTTCATATTGGTATCTTCTTTGCATTTTGTCAAATTTGCAGTGAAAGGGTTCTTAAAACGAACAACATGTGCTGGGTCATCATCCGAGACTGCTATAACATTAAATATATGGTAGAATGTGTGTAAAACAGAGCAGGAGACATACAATTCTCCCCTAAGGAGTTCAGTCGCAAATTTAATTAACACATTTTTTTTTAATGAGCGTCATCAGCATGGAAGCATGTCCTCTGGAACAATGGCTGAAGCATGAAGAGGCATATGAATGTTTAGAGCATCTGGCATGTAAATATGAGACGCTGGCTACAACAGTGCCATGCAAACAACTGTTCTCACTTTCAGGTGACATTGTAATTGAGAAGTGGTCAGCATTATCTCCTGTAAATGCAAACAAGCTGGTTTCGCTTGGCTAGTGGCTGAACAAGAAGTAGGACTGATTTTTTCTACTTTTACATTTAGTCAGGAAAGGAGCCAAAGGAAATGGTATGTTTGTATTTGATTTCTGCTATTTGAATGAACAAATGACAAGAATATTTCCTTTTCTTTTATAGGTTTCAGCATTTTTGCTATTGGTGTGGCGGATGCAGATTATTCAGAATTAGTTAACATTGGCAGCAAGCCTAGTGAAAGACATGTCTTCTTTGTGGATGATTTTGATGCCTTTAAAAAGATTGAAGATGAGCTGATCACTTTTGTCTGTGAAACTGCATCAGCAAGTTAGCTATTTTGATTTGTATTTGTGCCTATGTAGCATTCAATACCTGCTAAATAAGGAGTTTATTTTAAATAATTAACTTTTCTATTCCAAAAATTCTGTTTCTATTCTACTGAAAAATACAGTGAGTTTTCTAATATCTCTATAGATATCTTTGCTACAATATTATTGTCGTACAAGACTAATGGGGTTCTGGTTGCAGTTATTTAGGGACCTCTATTATACTGGTGTAAACCCAGAGTAATTCCATTGACCACAAAGAAGTTGCTCTGAATTTACAACAGGGTAAATGAGAGCAGAATTTTGGTCTACAATTTTTAACTAACTTTTTATTTTCTATAGACCCTTAACCTATTCTGTGATTAGTGTTGAATAAACATTCCTTATTTAAACAACATCTGTAAAATGCATTCCCCAGGGCCAAATTCTAGTATGTATATAGCACACAAACTGGAAAAGTTATAGCCCAAAGGGAAAGGGTGGAGCAGGACTTTCCTGCTATAATTCTGGCACCCCTCCAAAGACATGGAGATTTCATTCTTCTAGACCCTCTATGACTAGAGGAAAGGAGGGACTTTCTGAGCCAGGGCCTAGTGGTCAGAGGGCATGATCCATGTTTCATACATACACACCCTCATTATGTTCCATTATATACATGCCTGGAAAATGGCCTGTATGTAGTTGACATGAATACAGAGCTAGAATCTGCCAGAACTGAATATACAAGAATGTTGCTTTCTTTGTATTCCTATGCACCCTTTTTTAACCCTTACAATCTGCTTCTTGATGGTTGCAGTTTCAACATTATGCATCATTAGTAGGGCCCTACCAATTTCATGGCCATAAAAAATGCATCATGGAAGTTGAAATAAGCCCTTCCCCGTGAAATCCAAGGTCTCCTTGTTCCTAGGAGCACCCCAGCAAAGGAGGTCCTAGCTCAGGCTGGGCTGTGGGGGACAGGAGTTATTCGTCCCCTGCATTGCTGCTCTGGGGGGTATGTGGAGACCAGATCCACCTCCGGGGGCCTTCCCCTGCTGCAGGATGCTCTGGGACTGGGCAGCAGCCCCAGAGGTTCCTGCAGCTGAAGGAGACTTGTGGGTTTGATCTTCCCTGTGCTGCTGGAAGTGCCCCAGCAATGGGGGCTCCTAGCTCTGGCTGGGGAGGGACAGGATTGTGTTCAAACAGTAAAAGTGAAACATCTGTGCCCTGGGGTCATCTGCCCAGGGATATGCTGCTGCAGCATACCTGAGAGTTGAGTCATTGCAGGCTCTGCTGGAGGGGGATGAGTCCTAGCTGAGTCAGCAGCCCTGGTCTAGCTGTGGGTTTGCCTCACAGATGCCCAGAACTAAATATGTAGACCTCACTGTTTACTGATTCTCCAGCAGACCTTCTCTGAGAGAGATTAGTTTAATTTTCTCTTTATAGGAAGAAATAAAACAGATATATTTTGAAGTATGTACTGCTTTTCTGAGTTTAAATATATTTTTAATTTTTTCCAGCCTGCCCATTGGTTTACAAGGATGGCAACAGTTTAGCAGGTACAGTATTGTGATCATAGATTCTGCATTTATCAACTCATTTTCATTTACTGAGATGCTCACCTGTAGGTAATAAATTACTTACTTTCCTTTATAATAACAGCTGTTAACCACATGGTGATATGAAGATCCTTTATGTAGCTCAGTTTGTCCCTTAACATAATACTTTTTTTTTTTTTTTTGCTTTCCAGGATTTAAAATGATGGAAATGTTTGGTTTGGTTGAAAAGGAGTTTTCAACAGTGGAAGGAGTATCTATGGAGCCTGGTACTTTTAATGCTTATCCATGTTACAGACTGCATAAAGATGCCTTGGTTTCCCAGCCTACCAAGTAAGTATTGATATATAAATGGTGCTAACGCCCAGTGTAAGACACCACTCATTTTAGACTTAGCATTTCCATGGCAGAAGAACATGGAGACCAACCTGCTCTTCCCTTACCTCTCTGGCTACCTCAGCAGCACAGCCTTCTTGACTCTTCACTGTGTTTTCAACCCTTTGCACGGTACTGAGATTGTCTTTCTCTGTGTTGTTAAGGATTCCTTACAGGTATGGCTCAGAGATATCTTCCCCACCCCCCTCATTTCCTCTAATCTCACTGTGACGTTGAATATTATGGATCTCTCTCCCTTCTCTGAGCACTGCATGCAAAAACCTGATATCTCCACTGCACTCCCTCTTGGTTTCAGTTCTACCTCTCCTTGTCCGATTTTGAACGCTGTAAGATTCTGTTTTTGACCCTATCCAGTTCTCCATATATTTTTCTCTCTGGGGTACCATATTGTTAACTTCATCCTAGGTCATCACTTTTAATCTGTTCTTCCACTCAGTGTCTGAACATTGTATTTCTCATTTACCACCCTGTCTTGACTCTATCATCTTCCATAAATACTGTAACTTCTTACGCTGAATACTTTGAAGACCAAAGATGTCCTTCTGACAAAATGGTCCTTTGTATCTTATCTCTGACTTTACCATCACTCTCCTGAACTCCGATTTAAATTTGCTTTCCAAGCCAGAAATCTTTGAGAGACTCTTGGCCCCCAATGTTTTATATTCTTCATCTCCCATATATGCAAATCTGCCTTCAGCAGCTCTGGCATATTGCCAGAATTCATCCTTACCTTGTCCTAGTCTCTCATGAAATCTGTATTCATGTCAAGCTTCATCACTTCCCACTTCAGCTGGGGTTTGAGTGCTGAATACACAATAGAAAACATGTTGCTGGTAAGGGCTTCAGAGAGTGGATCTAAGAGCAGGACTTTGTCTAAAAATTGTGCACACACATACACAGAGATAATGTACTAATGCATCCCATATGTGAGTTTTATAGATTATAATGATTATTGAATGCAATTTTTATGCTGTTTTCTTCCAAAAATAAGCACAGTATCCAAAAGCACACAATTTCCAAAGTAGCACTGGGACCAGTGGGAAGTTAGACTTATCAGTAACCTTTCTCCACCACATAATGTAGTTTAATACATCTATACACGTTTTACAAACCAGCTAATAATGCATATTTCCAATTTAGAGCCAGTTAGTGCATTAATCTTGGACGTCTCATTTTTCTTTTGTCCCTGCTCAAGATTTGTCAGAGCTTAAATAAAAGCTTAGCATGTAGCATAACAAACCCAAACTTTAAGAAATGAAATAAAATAACAAACATCTCTTCTATTATGAACGTCCCTGCTCTTCTGAAAAAATTGAGAGGCTTTCAAAAGAGCTGAGTGAATAACTGATTTTTTGGTTTGATGAGCAAACAGAAAAAGCCAAAAGAAAACTCATTGTGGGTTAACCAAAACTGATTTTGTTTTGTTTTTTTGTTTTGTTTTTTACAATTAAACTAAACACAAAGAATAATAATTTTGCATTAAACCTCAAATGATTTTTTCTTTTCTTTTTTTTTACATTTTTGGACAAGGTTTACCCTTTTTAGTTTTTTTTTTAATCTAGCTACATTTAGAAATTAAATGTCATTTCAAAATAAGACATCAAAACATTTCCTTTCAAAAATGCCCATTATAATGGGTCTTCCAATTCATTTATGTTTTCATCACATACTAAATTTAAGAGTATCAAAAATCTCACAAATGGATGCATTTTAAAAATGTAGCTTTTAATATAATTCATGGCTTGATCATAAACCCCTTCAATTCCCACTGAACTCAGGATTCGGCCCTCAGTTTCTAAAATGAAACTCTTTTTTAGTTGAAGTTTTTAATTAAAATAACACAGTAGAACAGAGATTATCACTTCAAAAATGTAAAGTACCATCAAGTTTATAATTAAAATATTTGGAAAAATCCCAGGGTTAGCATTGTTCTAACTTATATCATGGTTGAGTAGATTCTGCTAAGTGAAATGATGCCTGTCTCATATGGCTGCATGTTCTTGATTTCAAAAGACAAGTCCAAAGTAATAAAGAATGCTTTTAAATTAGCTTCAGTTCACAGAATATTCTCTTTGTTACAGATACTTGCACCCTGAGGGGCTGCCTTCAGACTACACCATTACTTTTCTCTTCCGTATACTCTCTGACACACCCCAGGAGCCATTTGCTCTGTGGGAGATTTTAAATGAAAAATATGAGCCACTTGTTGGAGTTATTTTGGACAGTAGGTATTTTATCTTATGGCATGCTTTTTTGTCCCCTTGGGATGTGTGATTAAAAATAATGCTGAAAGTAGACATTGATGATGGTTTAAGTAATGAATGTATTAATAAAATAATTATCAACATATTGAAGCTGTGGGCCTTCAATGGATTTTCTATGAATAGAATCCTATATTAATCTCAGCTGGAGTCAGGTGGTCAGATTTGGATTTTAGTTACTGGTGAAAATCTGGAGTAACTGTGGATTTACACACATGAAACTGAAATGTGAATCCTCTCTATTTACTTTGAAAACTCACATTGATTTCAGTTGGCATTGGATTAGGGATGTACATAATAGAATTACTTTTTGATTTATACCAGTGCGATCAGAACATTTCTCAAGGCAGTGTTCCCTAGTATAGAGCACTGGACTGGGACTCAGAAAACCATAATTGTATTCTGGCTCTGCCACTGGCCTTCTCGGTGACCTTGGGAAAGACACTTCACTTGTCTGTGTCTCAGGTTCCCCGTCTGTAAAACTGGGATAATGAAGTAAAGTGCTTAGAGATCTACTGATGAAGAGAGCTAGGCATTATTATTATTTAATTATTTCTATTTCTCCCATCACCAGAGTATAGGCACACATCCCAAATATTTGAAAATGGAAATATCAGTAACATTCTTTCTTAGAAAAAATAATGCCCAAGTTTATAGACATCGCTGGGCTCAGCATTGCAATGCTTAACTGATTTAAGAGTGTGTCTGATTTTCAAAGGGATTTAGGCACTTAAGCTCTAAATGACTTTTAAGAATCAGACTTAGGCTCCTAAACCAGTTAGGCATTGCAACACTGAGCATTGCAGTGCCTAAACACCTTTAAAAATTTGGGCTCAGATGACTTTCCCAAGATTGCATAGGAAATCTGCGGTGGAACAGGGAATTGAAGCCAGGTCTCTTAGGGCAGGGGTTTTCAAACTGCGGGTCATGATCCAGGTCATGGAATGTAAGGCACTGGGTCGTGGCGGCTCTGGTCAGAGCCACCGACTGGGCTGTTAAAAGTTCCGTAGGCGGTGCTGCCCAGCTATGGCAGGCTAGTCCGTACCTGTTCTGACACTGTGCTGTGCCCCGGAAGCAGCCAACAGCAGGTCCGGCTCCTAGGTGGGGGGCCCATGGGGCTCTGCGTGCCGCCTCTGCGCTGAGCACTGGCTCCACACTCCCATTGGCTGGTTCCCGGCCAATGGGAGCGGGGGGAGGCAGTGCCTGCTGGTGGGAGCTGCACGGAGCCACTAGCGCGCCTCTGCCTGGGAGCTGGACCCTCTGCTGGCTGCTTCTGGGGGGTAGCATGGTCCACGGTGCCATGACAGGCAGGAAACCCCAGAGCCTGCACCCCCAGCCCAGAGCCCTGAGCCTTTCCTGCACCCAAACATCCTGCCCCAGCCCTGAGTCCCCCCAAACCCAGAGCCCCTTCCTGTACCCTAAAACTTTCATCCCCAGCCCCACCCCAGAGCCTGCACACACAGCCCAGAGCCCCTCCCACATCCTGAACCCCTCATTCCTGGCCCCATCCTGCAGCCCTCACTCCAACCCTCTGCCCCAGCCTTGAGCCCCTCCCACACCCCAAACCTCTCATCCCCAGCTCTGTTGGGTCACAGGCATCAACAATTTTCTTCAACTGGGTCACCAGAAAAAAAAGTTTGAAAACCACTGTCTTAGAGTATGTCTGTACTGCAATTAGACACCTATGGCTACTCTGTGCCAGCTGATTCGAGCTCACGGGGATCAGGGTAAGGGCTGTTTAATTACAGTGTAGATGTTTGGGCTTGGGCTGCAGCCCAAGCTCTGGGACCCTCCCACCTCTCAGGGTCCTTCACTCCAGGCTCCAGCCTGAGCCTGAATATCTATACCTCAGTTAAATAGCCCCTTAGCCCTAGCCCCACAAGCCTAAGTCATATGCCACGGGCCAGCCGTGGGTGTCTAACTGCAGTGCAGACATACCTTAAGGGTCTAACCAATATGTTGCCGACTGCCACAATTGACAGTCAGATACAGCATGAATGTATGAAAGTTAGAAACCATGTATGATGATCATGAAAGACACTGTAGCTTTCCTCGTTGTGTGTGCTAATCTCATATCCGTGATTAAGATTGTAGTCAAGAAGTAACTCAACCCTTGCTATAAACTCTATAGACTCTATCAATTCTATAGACTCTCTCTATAAACACAAAACAAGAATGCTTTTATGACTTCATAGAAACACCTGGTAGCAGAATGTGGTAAGCTTTTAGTGCTTTTTGAAAATCAATTCAGAACATCTTCTATAATAGACTAGGTTGAAATCAGTGAGGATATTGAATATCATCTGGTCACAGAGCTCTGCTTGCACCTTTCATCTGGGTTATATCTATGGGACAGTTCGAATGGGGTTTTCAAAGGACCCTAACAGAATTTCAGTGGGAGTTGACTGGAGAAACTTTGACAGAAGTCTATTTCATCATAATATGCAATTCTATCAAAATCAAAACTCTTGGCAAAACTAGGTTAGTTTTACCTGAATTTTGTTTTGGAAGAAAAGCAGGAAGAAAAATTCTAACAATGTCAAAACATACTGTTTTGACTTTTTCAGAACGAAACATTTTGATTTTTCATTTTGAAACAATATTTCTAATTTTTTGCATTATGTTATATTATACTATGATTTTTTAAATTTTGTATTATATTAAAGTTGAACCAAAATATTTTGATCAACTTGAGACAATTATTTTTTTTACATTTCTTTTATGGGGAATTTCAAAATTTTCAGTTTATGTTGCAATTTGGCACAAAGCCAGATTTCAAAACAAAATTCTCATCCTCTGCACAGCTTTACACCGAAGTCTTTTTTGTGTTCTTTTGAAAATCCAAGTCTTGGAGAAGACTTATCCCAGGGGTATAATTCTGTAGCTGCTTCCAGTGAAGGATTCCAGCTGACTACAGTGGCTACATTATCAGTGTAGCTGCAAATATGTTGTAACAGAGGTACTATACATTGTAGTGATAAAGCATTGATTTTGAAAGTACTAATATACAGCTTTTCCTTCCCTTAAACAGAATAAATAGCTGCATGATTTTCAGTTTGGGGAACATAAAATACAAATGATAACTCTGTAGACTGTAAGTTTTTTAGGGCAGGGACTGTCTTGAAAGTTTTGTCATCTGTTACTCAGAACAGAGTTTGCTCTTACAAATAATGATGCATCTGTTTTTCCCTCTCATATTGAGATTTTCTTTCTCTCTCTCTCATTGTACAGATGATGGTAAAACTCTGATTTTCTTTAATTATGACTACAAAGGGGATTTTCAAACTGTTACTTTTGAAGGCCCTGAAATAAAGAAAATATTTTATGGAAGTTTCCATAAGGTTAGTTATACTAACAGAAAGATAAATTTTAAGCATACAGAACAAAGGTTTTGAAGTTTCCTTTTTCACATTTTGAGGTTTTCTTGTATACATTCCCCTTTTGTCAATGATTTCTTGTATTTTACAGCTTACAGGTAATCTACCAAACACTGTTAAGAGAACAATTTGACAATACTAGGTTCATATATGTAATGGATTTGTTTTATTGGTGTTGCTGGTAATATCAACCATGGTCTCATTCTTCATTATATCTATTCACTTCTGTTTCTACCTATGTTTTAGAATTGGTCACATTCTATGTTTTAGAATTGGTTGAAAAGTGATTTAGACCATAAATGGCTTTTCATTTGAAAACTGGAACATTTCACTGAAGAAGAAAAAATGCAGTTATTTAAATTTTCTTCAAAAAATAATTGGCTGTTTTTGACCAAATCTGTATATCTATAGTAGAGATGCACAGTGATGATCCTTTCATAATCATTAAAGCTCTCATGGCACTGCCACAAGAATAGCAGTAGTAGCCTTAGTGTTCTGGCTAAGCTCTAATAGTTACCATTTTCCTAAAAGTCTGTAAATAAAGACACCCCTAACACATTAAGATGGGGTTGTACTGCACATAGGAATAAAGAAATCCCTTTAATTATTCACTTTTATTCCTGGGGTTCAAATCTTTTCATTAGGGAAAAAGCACTGTATATCTCGGCTGATTCTCCTGGCCTAGTGATGTTTGAAATGCACAAAAGGGATCCGGTTCGTGGGTGCCTTGCAATCATTTTGTGCCAGCGAGGCCTGAGCAAAGTGGCCACAAAGTTGTTTTGTAGCTACTGCCCCTCTCTCCCAGATGATACTCACAGCACAGTCTTCCTAATTGCTCTACCAGCTCTGCGCACCAGTTCCCACAAAAAAGCTCCTGGCACAGATGGTGCCTCAAGGTGGGCTGTGTGTGTGTGCAAGGTGCAGGATGGCTTGTGACTGGAGAAGTCCTGTGTGCTGGGTATTGCCCAGCTGTCTCAAGGCCCATTAGTGATGGACATCAGGGTAAAAGTTAGCATAGCTCTCGGGGCAGTGCGGGGAGGTTTGTGCTGTTACTCCCTGGGCTTTCCTGTTCTGTAAATCAATAGGGGATTTTGATCTTTGAATGTAAAACTTTCACACTGATTTTATTTGACAATTTTGTCCAAGTTATTTTGTAAATTTTACTATTTTTGGTAGAGTCCATTTGTCTTTTGTAAGCCTCTGCAAAACATTTTGGGTGAAAAACAGTCTTGTGCGACAGGCTCACAAAAGGCCTGCACCCCATTAAGTAGCACAAAAATCAAGGGCTCAGTGGGACTTAGATGGCAAATAGTCCTTGTATGGGCCCTTTGCACAGGGGTGAGGAGATGGCAACCTGCTCAGAGATATTCCATCGGCAGAAAAAGAGGCTTAATTCCACTAGCTAATATAACAATAATGCTCACTGTGTCTGGTAATCCAAATTCCTTGGTCTCCTCTATGTGTATTTGAATATTTTTACTTTTTGCCCAGTTGCATGTTGTTATCAGCAAGACTACAGCCAAAATTATTATTGACTGCAAGCAAGTGAGCGAGAAGACAATTAATGCAGCAGGGAATATTACTTCTGATGGGATAGAAGTGCTAGGAAGAATGGTCAGATCCCGAGGCCAAAGAGACAACTCTGCACCAGTAAGTGAAACAAAGGCAATGTTTAAATCATAAGAGAATTCTTAAGGTTGAGCATGCAATATTCACAAATTTGTTTTTAGCGGAAACAGGATGAGCTCAGCTATGACAGAAATTCTGTGAATATCTGTTACAGACTTCAATCTAGGTAAAACCATTTTGATTAATGAGCTCCACAACTAGATTTTTTGCTCACACACATATTTAGAAGTGAGTCCCCCTGTGAAAAGTACTGTACAGAAAGAGATGGTTGTTGCCCCAAATAACCCTCATTTCACAAGTTAACAATATGCATAGCTTGTGGCAGGGCGGGCTTTAGGCTTATTCCACCATTTCCCCCGAATCGGGCCCCACGCCTAAGAGGGCCCCGCGCCCAGTGAGAATCCCTTCACTGGCTAGAGGTACCTTTTTAATATTTACTCACCTGGCTGTGCTTCGGGTCTTCGGCAGCACTTCTGCAGCGGGTCCTTCAGTGCTGCTGAAGATCTGGAGTGAGTGAAGGACCCACCGCTGAAATGCCACTGAAGACTCGGAGCACTGCCTGGTGAGTACAAGCCTCACGTGTTTTTTTACATGTGTTTTTTTTTTTTAAGTCATCCGTGCCGGGGCCCCATTGAAACTGTTCGAATTGGGCTCCACACTGCCTAAAGTCGGCCCTGGCTTGTGAGTCCTAAATCATTTAAACATGATTATCAGTGATCATTCTGAACTTCCCTGTGTGTATAATCCCGTGTGGTCCTTTAACATTTGCCTGGCCTTAGGCTTACTTCCCAATGATTTTACATAAATGCTTTGGTTTTACACAGACTGTCTCCACGGGTGTCTCTCCTAGCATTCCTAGCGCCTTTAAAAATAGTAAACATTTAAATATTTAAAAATATAAATGATCTTCCAGAGTCTGAAAAAGAAGTAGATTAGGTCCTTCCCTCCACTCACTTCCCCCTTCACTTGTGGTGCCTGCCCCCACGCAGAGCTGAGCAGCTACCAGAGCCCTAAGCAATCTCCCATTGTCTCTGCTGCTGTCCAGGGGGAAGGGATGGATCCCTGCTAATGTCAGGTGCAAGAATACAGGCATTCCTTTACTCCATTATGAAGGTTCTTATCCTAATTTAAACTGAGCAGATGTTTACATATATTTTTAATCTTCTTTTCTCCATTGCAAATTATTTTTTTAAAATGACCTGGGGAGGGAGACTGTAGAGGGGTTTGGCCAGGGCTTGTCTCTCTCCGGCATGGTGAGGAACCACACCCCTCACTACTTCTTTCAGTTGTGACGAGGAATTAGCCTGGCTGTGGGAGTCTCTCACCGCGGCAGCAGTAGAGACAAAACAAAGCAGTTATTGACACCTGGTCGGTGGGCAGTAGTGAGTCGTGGGCTCAGGTCCTCAGACAGGGGCTGAGCAAACAGTTATATTCAGCAAGTCTGGATTTTTGACTTCGAAGGGCCTGGGAGCGGGGAGACTGCCACCCACAAGTTGTGGGGGAGGGAGGGTCGCAGGCCCACCCACTCCACTGCTTCCCAGCCCGGGGCCCTAGCAGCAGCAGAAGACCCACTGCTGCATCAGTGGGGATCCTGACCGCAACACACTGACATAGGCACTAGCAGTGCTGCAGCCAGACTAGGGTCGGCTGGCCCTGGGCTACTTCCTAACTCCCTCTCTAGAGGTACCTGGGTCCGGATAGTGTCCTCTAAGGGGTCAAGCACCAGGGGTTCCTCAGGATAACTGGTGAAGGGTAGGCTTGGCAGCTCATCTTGATAACTTGCAAGGGGCAGGCTTCACAGCTCCTCCAGGCTCTGGTCAGCGTCCGGCATCGGCCAGTCTGGCCAGTCTTCGTATCAGCCACCGATTACTGGGGTCTCTCAACCGGGAGCTAGGTCACAGGTATCTGGCATCTCCGGCGGCTGTTCTTCTAGAGAGCTTGGGGGTTGGGCTTTTATACTTCCTGTCCTGTGCCTTGACCTCTGGGGGACGGGCGCAAGATTCACTAGCTCCACCCACTTTGGTGTCCAAAGAGGCTCATCCCTGTCTGGGGTGGTGGGGAACAACAGCACCTCGCTACAGAACCATTTTTTAAATAATTGATTTATATCTAAGATTTATCTTTATCTGTCCAAATCTTCTAAAATGGACATTCCCTTTGGGTGAGGTTTTGGTCCTTTTGAATCAATATGAGTTTACTATTGGCTTCAGTGGTGCCAGGATTTCATCATGTCTTCTATAGTTGCATTTCGTTGTTGGAGGGGACAGTTTGTGGGACATGGAAGTATATCAACTTATGAGCTGTTTAGTCAACTCAGCGCATTCTCTTTGAACTGTCTCGACCTTGAACCCAACCTTGACCTTGGTTTCAATGGGACTGAGGCTCATATTTAAAATGTATCACTTCTGATTGTATTTAAAAAATCAGTCCAGTCAAAAATATATTTACCCAAAGAATAGATTTCTTTGGGGAAAAAGAGAGTCTTTACAACTCAGGCTTATGGTTGATGATGACTGAATATCCTGCCTCTAAAGACAATTAAACAGACCAACCTTTGTGGCCACATTCCAGTAGTAACAGACAAAGGCAAACTCAGAAAAGTTTGGAATTAAAGAGGTCTTTGTAAAGGGAAAGGGAAGGAAATTGTGGCTTTTGTTGGAATCTAGAAATCTCTAAAAGAAAAGTCATTCAACAAGCTACCCACTCATTGAAAAATTTTGCTGTGTTCATATGGAAAACATGGCAACTTTTACATAAGACTGTAATCATGCAGCTCAAGACATAATTCCTTTTCTTATTAATATTGTCCCTAATGTGTGTGTTCATATGTGTATATATGCCTCTGTAGACAACTACAAGAAAATGTCCAATCACCAGTCTTTAAAGGTCCAGGTCTGACCCTCTTATTCATGATGAGTAGCAGTTATCTAAGCAGTCCCATTAAGAGAGGAAGGTTGGCCTTGTGGTTAAAGGCACTGGACTAGGGACTCAGAAAACTCTGACTTTGGGCAAGTCACTTCGATCTAGATCAAGGGTATTTAGATACCTCAATCCCATTTCAGTTTAAATCAGTGAGAGTTAGGCACCTAAATACCTTTGAAATTCTGAGCCTTAGAGCTTGTCCTCATTACTGGGGAGCTCAATGCTGCTGCTGCTGCTAAACCAACATCGGCACACTCTCTGGTCAACTCTGGTACTCTATCTCTCCGAGAAGCTTAAGGTAAGTCGACAGGAGAGCATCTGCCGTCGAGGCAGCATGATGAAGACACCCCAGGAAGTCAACCTAAGCTATGTCGACTCCAGCTATGTTATTCACATAGCTGGAGTAATGTAACTTGGGTCGACTTACCCCGGTAGTGAAGACAAGCCCTTTGTTTCACTCTGCCTCAGTTCCTCAATGTAAAATGGGGATAATAATACTTCCCCACATCCAGGAGCGGCGCTAGGGTTTCTGGCGCCCTAGGCAGAATTAGGGGGGCAGCATTTTCTGTGCTCCCCATGAGGCACACTGGAGCTTCCGGTTCCGCTCCCATCGTGCCACCGAAGAAGGACCCTCCACCGAAATGCCGCAGGCAACAGTGGCAGTCATTGAGCTGCTCAGTTGCCTCCCGCTGTTTTCTGCGGCACGTCGGCAGAAGGTCCTTCTTCAGCTGCGCAATGTGAGTGGAACCGGAAGCTCCCATGCACCCGTGGTAAGCGCACAAAATGCCGCCCCCCGAATCCTGGCACCCTAAGCGACCGCCTAGGGTCGCCTAATGGAAGTGCCGGCTCTGCCCACATCACAAGAGTATTGTGAGGAGAAACTCTCAAATGTTTCTATGGCAATGCATGCTAGGTAAGTGCCTAGTAATGTTGAAGCCCCTCCTTACGTGATAGCCAATGAAACTTATGCACCTAAATCACATCAGCGCTTTTGAAATTTCTACCAATAATGAATTAATAATACTTTTGTTTTCCTTTGCCAATAAGAGGGAAATGGTGGCATTAATTCAAGAGAATCCAGCATCAGGAAGGCTAAACTGACCCTGGAAGATTTTGAGCCAAATCCTAAAAAATAGCAAATTATTAAACACTCTGGAGCTCTGACCGTTAAAATAAGCAACAGAGTCAAATGTTAGCATTACTGAAGTAGAGCCAAGATTAATTTACTGTATGTTACAGATACAGTAACAGTACAGTAACTACTGTAGTAAAACCTTGTGCATGTGTAACCCACACACCTTCTGGGAGTGGTGGTCTGTCCCATCTAGTGGCACTGAGACCACTTAGAGAGAGAGAAAGAGATTAATGAGTCTGCTCTACAGCCTTAGCTAGGGTGACCAGATCACATTAAAATATTGGGACACATCGGAGTGCCATCAGCCCTGCCCACAGTCCACCCCCGCTCTTCCCAGGCGCCGCCCCCACTCTGCCTCAGGTCCCGCCCCGCTCGCCATTCGCTCCCCCCCCCACACCCTTCCTCATCCCCAGCCCCTTGCTGGCTTGCTGCATCCCTCCTCAGTCGCTCACCCACTGCTCGCCTCCTCACCCCTCTCCCCGCCCACCTGCCGGCCTCTCGCTCACCTCTTCACCTTCCCCGCCCACCTGCCACTTGCCTCTTCACACCCCCACTCGTCACTCACCCCTACGGTGCCGACTTCTCCTCTGCTAGGTGGGTGCTCACCCACTCCCCGCCTCTTCCCACCCAAGCATCTACCCTCGCTCCACCCCCATTCCACCTCCTTCCTCCAAGTCCCCGCCCCTGCCTTGCCTCTTTTCCAACTCCTCCCCTGAGTGCGCCATGTCCCCGCTCCTCCCCCTCCCTCCTGGAAAGTGCTAAGCGCTGCCAAACAGCTGTTAGGCAGTGGGAAGCACTGGGGGAGTGGGGAGCTTGGCTGCAATTTTTTCTTGTGGGTGCTCCAACCCTGGAGCATCCACAGAGTCAGCGCCTCCCTCCCGCTCACCTCCTTACCTGAATATTGGGACAAATGGTGTCCCGATTGTACATTGATTTGGACAAAGGGTTAAATATCAGGACAGTCCTGATTTTATTGGGACACTGGGTCACCCGAGCCTTAGCTAACAGCCAGCTGGCTTTTAGCTCATGCGGTAGAGACTCATGCACTAAGTTCCAGAGGTCTCCCGTTTGATCCTGTTTGATGACCGGGGTCTATCGGTGTTACACACGAACAATAAGAATGTCTGGTTACAGTTGTGGATAAGTTAGTTTTGCAAAGGATTTCAGGATTTCAACATTTGGTTTAATTCTAAATTGGAACAAAAACTGAAAGTTCTGAAATTCTTTACAAAGGAAATTCCAAACCATTTTAGTTTCTGGTTAATCAAAACATTTTTGTATCAGCAAAATCTAAATGTTTTGTTCTAATTTCATTTTTAAAAAATATATTGTATAATACACAATCTAATATAACATTTAAGTATCCAGGGGTTGCCATGTTAGTCTGTATCCACAAAAACAACAAGGAGTCCAGTGGCACCTTAAAGGCTAACATTTATTTGGACATAAGCTTTTGTGGGTAAAAAACCCCCTCACTTTTTCAGATGAAGTGAGGTTCTTTTTACCCACAAAGCTTATGCCCAAATAAATCTGTTAGCCTTTAAGGTACCACCGGACTCCTTGTTGTTTTTATAAAATTTAAAAAATTCAAAACAAAATCAAAACTTTCATTCTGAAAATGTCAAAACATCTTGTCAGAACTTTCCCTCCTGCTTTTTCGTTAAATAAAATTATATTTCTACAGAATATGGTTTTATTGATGTTTCTGTGATCAGCTCTCAGTATAGTATCCTGGAGCTCTGTAAGCTGTCATATAATTGAGCCCTCCAGTGGGACTGAATTACCTGGACTGTTCATTTTGGCTCTAGCCTGTTGTTTGTTCACCAACACCCTGCGACTGCTATATGCTATGTATTTTCTGTATTTACTCTGTGTGTCAATGTATATGGATTGTAAAAAGATAATTGCAATAGGGTTATCTGATCTAAAAGAACCTTAGGCTGCAATCCTTCACTGAGTTCAGCTCAGGCAGACTCTTGTGTCTGCATGGCTCTGCTTGCAGGATCGGAGCTTCAGGAAGCTACAATGCTATGAATGAAGAGAGCTATGAATAAATGTTTAACAGCAAAGAAAGCTTTGTTAAGTAATTTAGCTTGAATCAGAAGAATCAACCCACATACATAACATTTTAAAATAAGAATATTGACTCATTCAGTATTTAAATGAAACAATAAAGCAATTCAGATCACTGTTTCTATTTATTCCTTATTTTACAAGAAAATAGTTTATTGTAATTTTCTCCAGATTGTTAAATCTGGAGAAAATGAAAGTACGTGTATGCATATGTAGTGGAGAGTGTATAATATATGATATATAAGAAGTGGCACGCACGTGTGTGTGTGTGTATGAATCTAATATTACAATCTCTCTCTCTCACACACAGAGTTCATTTTAGTACCCTTAAGTATGATTTAGTTTTAAGTAAATCTTTCCATTCACAAAGAAATCATAGTTTGACCCAATCCATACTGGCGTTGAAACAATATCAGTGGAACCTTTAAATAACGTGTCTGATTGAAATTAATATGGTAGCAGTAGCATGGAGATTTCTGTTACATATAAAAGTATTTCAATTTTAAAACTTAGGTCCTGGTCTATCAAATGCTTACAGACACACTTATCTTTACTGAAGTGAGTACTTTTGTTGAAGTCCATGGGGCTATTCCTGTGAATGTCTGCTAAGAGAAATGCACATGAGCTACCAGGCAAGTGAGATCAGTAGGACCAATCAGGTGAACAAAGACACCCATATGGGCAAATGCCCACAGAACTGGGCCCTTAGTGAGTAGTGAAAGGAACAGTCAATTTTAGACCATTGTATCTGGACAAGGCTCGCAATTTTTATGACAAATATTATTTGTCAGTCTATATGCTGATTCATCTTTGGTGACACAGTGTGAAGTTTCTGAACTCCATTCTTTTTTTCTGCTTGTTTCTCAGTTCATTTACTTTCTGTTATATATTTTTCAGGTATCTTTGTCATTCTATACAGTCAATGACTTCTGTAATAAATCAGCATTTTCTGTACCAACTTAAAATGTATTGTAGTGAGAAGAGCCACCCTGGCGAACTCCTGCATTACATCCTGGTGGGCAAGCCCATTTAAGCTTGACTCTTCCCGACTTAGCCAGAGGGGTGAGGTGTTTGATGGGGCTGGCAGGGAAATGGCCACTCTCTGGGGTTCTGGTTGGAGGGCAGGGTGCTCTCCGTTACCAGGTTCTCTTTCTTTTTTTTCCTGTCTCCCCACCCAGAACACTGTAGAGTGGGGCTTGGGCTGTGGAGAGTGGAGCAGAGTTTCACCTCCTTTAGTTTCCATTAGCCAGTTTGGGGAGGTAAAGAAACCAAACGGCTCCACCAAACCCACTCCTTCATGTGTTAAGCGCTCCTAGACACACATCAGCCATTCTTGATTCTGAAAGCAGCCCCACCCCTTTTGCCATATAGATAGGGTAGCCATCAGAGCTGGGTTTCCAAGCTTGCTGTAGGTCTAACCAAGGGATCAGCAACCTTTGGGACACAGCCCATCAGAGAAATCTGCTAGAGGGCTGGGATGGTTTGTTTACCTGCAGCATCCGCATGTTTGGACGATCACAGCTCCCACTGGCTGTGGTCCCGTTTCAGGCCAACGCGGGCTGCAGGATGTGACGGCCAGCACATCCCTCAGCCCGTGCCACTTCCCACAGCCCCCATTGGCCTGGGATGGTGAACCACAGCCAGTGGGAGCTGCGATCGGCTGAACCTGCAGACGCTGAAGGTAAACAAACCGTCCTGGCCTGCCAGCAGATTTCCCTGACAGGCCGTATGCCAAAGATTGCTGATCCCTGGTCTAACCCAATCATTTTAGTGAGTCAGGAAGGAATTTTTTCCTTTGAGTGCATTTGGCAAGATGTCTGGTGTTGTGTTTTGTTGTTTTTGCTTTCCTCATGGTATCCCGAGCCCTGGTAGCTGGGGATAATAAGCATTGGAAAGAGTTAATTTAAAAAATAAAACAAAACTGGAAGTGGTAATAAATGTCACTAAAGATTGTCACAACTTTAGTAGGTAGTGTGGTGGGTGTTCCAGTGCAAGTAAAAGGCTTAAGGGGAACGGGTTCCAGAGAAAATCTGAGCACAGGACCTGTGAGGTAAGAGGAAGTGTTTATTTTTCACAGACAGAGCTCCCCCTTGATTGTAGCCTCATTCCCCCTTGAGGCGGGAGGGTGGTGGGATGCAGCAAGGGGCTAAATCGAGAATTCAGTAGAAGGGGTGGGCATGGTCTCATTCAACCCTTAAAGCCGGGTATTTTGGACAGGGTGGTCAACCCCACTCCCTTCCCCCCATCTTTATATTAAAGTTGACATATTTGTGACCTGCTGCTTTAAATCTATTCACGTGTCTCTGTCATCAGTCTCCTGCATGCCCTGATCAATGGCCCTCCTTTCCAATGGCTCCCCTTTTTATTGAACTTCTAATGGACACATTGCACTTTATTCCTTTTTTCAAATAGTTCCAGTTACAGATGTTTGACATTGTTTGTACAACCTCCTGGGCCAATAGAGACAAATGCTGTGAACTTCCTGCCTTGGTAAGAATCCTTTTTTTAAACTACCATTGTACTTTTTTTTTCTTACATCAAAGCCAAATATTTTTTGCAATTTTCCTCATGAAATCAATAGTTGGGATTTTCAAAAGGACCTAATTGTCTTTGGAACAATAGTCCCATTGAAAGTTAATGGGTCTTATGCTCGTAAATTATTTAGGAGCTTTTGAATTTTCCCTTCAATGTTTGTTGTCTTGATCTATAAATTATCAGCTGTTGAATTTATATTTTGAATATAGACTTACTGTTTTGCTCTCTCCTCAGAGAGATGAGGAAAGTTGCCCATCTCTTCCTCATTCTTGCTCCTGTTCCGAATTTAGCAAAGGGCCACTCGGACCTCCTGGACCACCGGTAAGGTTTTATTCATGTTTGTACTCAGATATACCAGCAGCAAAGAATCCTGTGGCACCTTATAGACTAACAGACGTTTTGGAGCATGAGCTTTCGTGGGTGAATACCCACTTCGTTGGATGTACCAGATTCTCCACTCTTCAGTCTTATTTGCTGGGAGAAAGGGACATGTTGTACTGTTTTAGCTATTACAATTAAATTACAGCAGGCAGAGAGATGCATATTCACTCCACTTAGCTAGTGAAACCTCATGCAGAAGCTTTAAAAAACTAACCCTATTAGTGAACCAAATTCTTATGGCATAATCCAACTGCAAGGCAGTAAGATGGACTGTATTTGTTCTGTTTGTGCAGCAGTTAGCAGAGTGTGGTCCTGTCCATGACTAGAATTCCTAGGCATTATGGTAATAGAAATAATAATATGTCAATTTCTAGAAACTTTGGTTTCTGTCTCTAGAGTCAAGAGACATGCTATGCAAATGCCACCTGCTTGCCACTTTTTTTTTAAAACCAGCATAGTGTTATCTGAATGTTTTCTAGTACGCACGTTTAAATACACCTTGGAATCTAGCTTTCTGAAACACTTGATCAGTAACAATATGCATATGAATTCAAGGTCAGATTGTGCCTGGCTCTTCCAAGGAAGCACAGAGTATGAGGCATGGAGATGACAGAAGCCTTTTCCCACCTTGCCTGGCCTGCATTAGAGCTAAACACTTTTAGAGTCTCTCTGTTTGGAGGAGCTTAGGGACTGTTCCTCTTGTGGTTTCTCTTGACACAAAAGGGGTATATGGCCCTGCCCTCCTTCCACATCATCTCAGATGAGGCTGGATGCACTTCTAAAAGATGGTGCAACCTACAGTCTGCCTTGTATCAAGCAGATCAGAGAGAGCTGGTGGTACAATGTCTCCCTAAACTCTGCAGTGCTCTTACTCAGGCCAGTGGCTAAATGCTACAATTTGGCCTCAACTGACTGATTTTTAGCAGGTTAAAAATTGTAATTCTTGTTTTCAGTTATGTGATTTTTTTTTACCAATGTCCCTGACAATTTTACACAACAGTTGGATGTGCTTTTTCTTTTAAACCTGCAATGTAAACCTGTATGATTAGCTTCTTAAGACTGTCACTAATTTTACACATCAACCTCATGAAGAAACCTCATCATTTTACACATGATTTTACACATCAACCTCATGAAGAAACTTGCACAAATACAGACAGATATCATCTTCCTTTCCAAATGCAAACGGATGGACATCATACCAAATGGACTAAAGGTAAAAAATCCACTGCTATCTACATACTACACAGCTATACAGCAAACAGGAAAACATCAAAAAAGAGCTCTCCAACCTGGAGACCTCATTAATAACCAAACTTCCATAAAACCGGACTTCACTAAAATAAGACAGGAGATCTACATTACTCACTTCACCTCTCTACAAAGGAAAAAGGACTGTAAGCTGTCTAAACTCCTACCTGCCACATGGGCCACAACCGTGGTACCCCTAACCCACCCAGCAATATTGTCAATCTATCCAACTACACACTCAGCCCAGAAGAAAAGTCTGTCCTATCTCGGGGACTCTCTTTCTGCCCTGCCACCCCCACCAACATGATACAGTTCTGTGGCGATCTGGAAGCCTACTTTCGCCGTCTGCGACTCAAAGAATACTTCCAGGACAACACTGAACAGTGCACTGATACACAGGTACCCTCCCACCAACAGCACAAGAAGAAACTCCACATGGACTCCTCCTGAGGGTCGAAATGACAGTCTGGACCTATACATTGAATGCTTCCGCCGACGTGCACAGGCAGAATCGTGGAAAAACAACATCGCTTGCCTCATAACCTAAGTCGTGCAGAACGCAATGCCATCCACAGCCTCAGAAACCACCCTGACATTATCATCAAAGAGGCTGATAAAGGAGGTGCTGTTGTCATCATGAACAGGTCTGACTACCAAAAGGAGGCCGCCAGACAACTCTCCAATACCAAATTCTACAGGCCACTTCCCTCAGATCCCACTGAGGAATACACTAAGAAACTGCACCATCTACTCAGGACACTCCCTACACTAACACCGAACAAATCAACATACCCTTAGAGCCCCGACCAGGGTTATTCTATCTACTACCCAAGATCCACAAACCCGGAAATCCTGGACGCCCCATCATCTCGGGCATTGGCACTCTCACTGAGGACTGTCTGGATATGTGGACTCTCTACTCAGACCCTATGCCACCAGCACTCCCAGCTATCTCCGTGACACCACTGATTTCCTGAGGAAACTACAACGCATTGGTCACCTCCCAGAAAACACCATCCTAGCCACCATGGATGTAGAGGCTCTCTACACAAACATCCCACACACAGATGGAATACAAGCTGTCAGGAACAGTATCCCTGATGATGCCACAGCACAAACTGGCTGCTGAGCTCTGTGCCTTTATACTCACACACAACTATTTCAAATTTGATGACAATATATACCTCCAGATCAGTGGCACTGCTATGGCACCCGCATGGCCCCACAATATGCCAATATTTTTATGGCTGACCTGGAACAACGCTTCCTCAGCTCTCGTCCACTCACGCCCCTTCTCTACCTACGCTACATTGATGACATCTTCATCATCTGGACCCATGGGAAGGAGACTCTGAAAAATTCCACCACGATTTCAACAACTTCCACCCCACCATCAACCTCAGCCTGGACCAATCTACACGGGAGGTCCACTTTCTAGACATCACGGTGCAAATAAGTGATGGTCACATTAACACCACTCTATATCGAAAACCTACCGACCGCTATGCCTACCTTCATGCCTCCAGCTTCCATCCCGGGCACATCACACGATCCATTGTCTACAGCCAAGCACTGAGGTACAACCCGCATCTGCTCTAACCCCTCAGACAGAGACCAACACCTACAAAATCTCCACCAAAGCATTCTCAAAACTACAATACCCGCACGAGGAAATTAGGAAACAGATCAACAGAGCCAGACGTGTACCCAGAAGCCTCCTACTGCAAGACAAACCCAAGAAAGAAACCAACAGGACTCCACTGGCCATCACATACAGCCCCCAGCTAAAACCCCTCCAACGCATCATCAGGGATCTACAACCATCCTGGACAATGATCCCACACTTTCACAGGTCTTGGGTGGCAGGCCAATCCTTGCCCACAGACAACCTGCCAACCTGAAACGTATTCTCACCAGCAACTGCACACCGTACCATAGTAACTCTAGCTCAGGAACCAATCCATGCAACAAACCTCGATGCCAACTCTGCCCACATATCTACACCAGCGACACCATCATAGGACCTAACCAGATCAGCCATACCATCAATTTCCACTACCTGCGTCTGACGAAGTGGGTATTCACCCACGAAAGCTCACGCTCCAAAACGTCTGTTAGTCTATAAGGTGCCACAGGATTCTCTGCTAATTTTACACAGAGATTTTCATGTCAATTGAGGACCTCACGTTTGGAATTCATGTATACATTTATGCAAACCCAGAGAGATATAGATGGTATCTAGTCATATCGTAAAGGGACAGAGAAAAAGAAGGGAGAAGAGCTGTTGTGATAAAGTAAAAAATGTTGATTCATGAAGGAAAATATTTTTCTGAAAAGCCTTGAGTGCACAAATCAGACTAGACACTGGACAGGCCTAACTTCCACTTTAGACACATACACAGCAGATCCAAGCCGACACTTATCCTGGCAGCATCTTGGGGGTTAATCTTTTTACAAGACTGAATTGTGCTTGAACACGTTTTCTGTGTCTGGGTAGCCAGAGTTCATTTCAAGTGGATACAGGAATCCAGTCAAAATTCTAATTATTTTAAGGACAATATGATTTTTATCTTGTAGTCCTTCAGTAGTGTCAATGGGAGTGATATGTGTGAAAGAACTGCAGGAATAGCCCCTAAGGGCTGTAATTATCTGACACTACTGCAGGCTTTTGCAAGAAACACCTGTTACCTGATGGGATTTTTGCATTCAAGTGGAATCAATTCTAGCTAGGATTCTAGGATCGAATTAATCCCTGCCGTGACTCCATGGTAGAATATGGCCCCTGAACTTTACAGAAACATGCTTCTTTTCAACACTAGTAGGCATTTTTCTTCCACTGTTATTTTTTACTTGTACAAACTATGCCTCTTATGGTGGTCATGAATCAAAATTGTATTGCCACATGTATTTTTAGAGTCTACCAAGCCAATAACATAGTACAGGATAAGTCCTGGGTAAATTGTTTCTTTCCTTTTAATAATCCAGTGTTTTAGAATAACTCTGTTTAGTGCTTTATCTAAAAATCATCCATTTTAATTTATTTTGTACTGTGTATCATTTTCTTTCCCATATGTCTCATGTATAATAGTTTAAGATGCTTGTGGCAGTGGTATCTACATTTTTAATAACCAGTCGTTTTGCACCTTGTGTGTGAAATTTTAGCTTGGCATTTAAAAAATTATCAATTATCACAATGGTACCAAGAGAGGAAAATTTGGAGGCATACACTCCCTTAGAACCATAAGTAAGTGCAGAATTTTGTTGACATTCTCTTACAATAGGCTAGGAAAACATTCTGATCTGTTCCTTTGAGCTATATGCTATTGAACTTTGCTTTGAATTAACTGGTGAACTAGAAAATAGTCCTTGTTAGCCTCACATACCTGCTTTCTGTACTCAAAAGAAAGGAAGGATGCTTGCCTATGCTGAAATCTCTCAAGCATGATGTATGCCAAACAGCTGCGTATGGATAGATATTTCAGAAATTCTGTTTCAGTGGAGGTGTGCAGTGAATACACTTGTCTTGCTCTCTCTTCTCTAGCAGAAAAATTGCATGAAAATAAAGAGATGGATAAGTAATTTTGAGTAAAGACATTAAGTCCCAGTCCTGCAGCTGCTTCATGTGCAAAAATTTATTTGAAGTCAATGGGAGGTTTGGATGTGGAAGACTTGTAGAATCAGGCTCTAATTGGTTGTAAGGAAATGTTCTCAATCCCACTTCAAGTCTGTAAATGACTGTATGAAGAAGAAAGAATGGCAGCCTTCCAGGTATGAAGGAAAGTCCCAAACCAAGTCATCAGGAATCTTGTGCTCTGGAACAGGACCATCTGGCATTAAGAAGCACCAGATCAAGATTTCAAAAGGTAAAACTGCAGCACACTCTGGTAATGGGACTGCTTCTTTGACACCAAAATCCTAGTTGGTACTGCCAGATCTGGGACCCTCTACTTTAACAACCCGAGTTATGAAAATGACTTTATCAACTATGGCTCACTACTCCACTCTGAAAGACCTTCCACTACTCCCAGAACTGGAGTAATCTCTCCATTCCAGACTGCAATGCCCAGCCCGAGAACTTCAGTCGATACTATTTCATTATGATACCCATCCTCATTCACAAGTAGAGGTCAAGCCAGACTGTCTCTGTTACTGTCAACAGGTAGAGGCAGGTCACCCCCACTTCCTTTGGTATTAAGGACTCCCTCTTTGTGATCTACTCCTCAGAGTCAGAAGAGGACTATGATGGATATCTGGTTCTGGACTGTACCCTGAGGCACTGCTTGAGTGGGTGGAGCCTGGACAAGCAAATTGGGAGTTTCCAGCATTTCTAACTACTCCTATATGAAGGAATATTACCCCTATACTCATTTGTACCCTTCCCACTGCGGCCCAGTACTGAGGTGCTATGAGATGCTTTAGTGGCAGTATTAGGCTCTGGAAGACCCATGGGATTACCATCCAGTATAACTGCCTTGTTGAATGCTGCATTGGGGTTATGCTGTTTCCACACAAGGAAAGACCTAAACTGACATGGAGATCAAATGATGGCTTCACCCAGAAACAGCTTGATCATTAATAGGTGCTGGAGAAGATCACTGTTCAATGCCAGGTTTTAAATGAGTGCTGATGTTGGAAGTGACCATCTTCTTATTGAGACAATCAAAATAAAAATAAAGAAGCTAACACCAGGCAGCGCAGAGGGTATGCATGATGCTAGAAAGTTATTAGATCCAGCTGTGAAGGCACATTTTAAGTTGCAACTTATTGACAGACTCTGAAGATCTGACGTCACTGATGGAGGACATAGAAGAGCAATGGCAGTTTTTCAAAGAAGCAAGTGTAGATGCAGCCATTACTACAGCGGGGATGAGAAGGTCTAAGAAAGAATAGCTGTAACTAAATATATAGAGGCTCGTTGAAGAGAAGAAAGAATTAAAGAAGAGAATTTAACAAAACTGCCCAGAAGAGATAAGTAAGAGAATAAATGGAAGTAAAGCAAGAGAAGCTGAAAAGAAATACAAGGGAGGGAATTCTGAAAAGCTTCTGATAGTATATAAACAACTGATATAATAATTCTCGAATGGTTGAGGAGTTATGACAACTCAAGATGGTATAATTTTAATCAGAGAGGAAAGACGGAAGCCAATTGGATGGAATTTTTCCAGGTTGTGCTCAACCAGCTAAAACCACTAACACACACTGAGATGGGAAGAAATAGCAGACATAACTAAGTAACGGAGGCCATAAACCACCTGAAGAGTGATTATGATAAGATACATGCTGAAAACTGAAAACTGGAAAGGAACTGATATATATGCAGGCTTACAGAATGCTTTGGGGAAAGGATATCTGTCCTAAAGATTGGAGAAGAGGTGTAATCTACAAATTTCCTAGAAAAGGGGACTAGTTTATTTTTGAAAACTAGAGAGTGATGATACTCATATCTGTACCTGGAAAAGTGTTTTGCAGTATTATTTTGAATAGGCTGAAAACTGATGTTGATAAAATACTCAGGATTTTGATTCATTAGGTTGTATTCAGATCAGATTTTCACCTTGAGAAGACTTATTGAGAAAGGCGTAGAATCCCAGCAGAAGATGCTTTTTAAGTTCTTTGATTTTATGAAAGCGTTCGATAATGTCCACCTAAAAGCCCTCTAGAAGATCTTGAGAAGCTATGGAATTTGAGCAGAGATTGTTAAGTTGCTAAAAGTTTTTTATAACGAGTCTGCATGCTGCATCAGGACAGAGAGCGGTGATATGGAAAGGTTTCAGATTGTTATTGATGTAAGGCAAGGTTGCATATTATTCCCATAAGCCCAACTCCATTTTATCACCAGCAACAGTATGAACTACCATGCAAGAGGACACATGGAAAGGGTGCCCATGGTAAACTGTCTTCCACCTCCCAAACACCACCACCCTTGAGACTGGTGTTTTTGACAGGACCTTTAAGAACAGTGCACCAACTGTCTCTCCAGATCTGCCCAACTCCTCTGGTCTTTCCCTTGCCTGTGGAGGCCAACTTTCTCATTATCTGCCTGCCTGGGCAGAAATCATAACTGAGAGATGGATACTAGAAGTTGTTTCTTTGGGGTACACCATCCAGTTCTCTTCCTCCCTAAGCCCCTTCCCCATCTTCTTTTGGGGAGCCCTCTCATGAGAGCAACCTCCTGCAGGAGGTAGAGTGACTCCTCAAACTGGGGGCAGTAGATCTGGTACCTCTACCTCAAGGGGAAATGAGTTCTACTCAAGGTACTTCTTCGTCCCCAAGAAGACAGGGGATAGAGACCCATTCTGGACTTCAGGGAACTGAGCAAGTTCATCTGCTGCCTAAAGTTTAGAACGGTAATCCTGTACTCCAATATCTCATTACTAGATTCAGACAACTGATTCACGGTCCTCGATCTCAAAGTGGCCTGCTTTCATATAGACATTCATCTGGCACATAGGAGATTCCTGAGATTTGTGGCTGGTCAACTGCACTGCCAATATAGAACTCTTCCCTTTGGGTTCTCAATGGTACCAAGAGTATTTATCAATGTACTGTTAGTGGTACCTGCTGACTTTGTCAGCAACGGGCAAGTTTACCCTTCCTTAGAAAACTGGCTTCTGCAGGGATAATCTTACCAGGAAACAATGGGAGGCAAGCACAGTGCTTCTGCTTCTGTTCAAGAGTTTAGGCCTCCAGGTGAACCTGAAGAAGTCTAACCAGGGACCCTCACAATCCATAGAATTCATTAGGGCAAGGTTTGTTACAGCTAGAGGACAGCTTCCTCTCTATCACCGGACTCATTCAGTGAATACATCTGAGCCCCAGAATGTCCATATGATCCTGCTTGGTACTGTTGAGCCATATGGCCATGAATACTTATGGGAACCATGGCTGCGATTCCCTCTGAGACCTTTTCCACTCGGTTTATCCAGAACACCTTGCCCACTTCTGGGACAACACTTCATCCAGTTCTCTCATATCCAAGAAATCAGTTGAACTCCGTACTCATCACTGAGGTTTCTTTAATGGCATACAATCAAACTACACTTGAGTCGATCAGAGGAGAGGTGAGTCCAGGGCATATCACACATCCACACATCCAATGTACATAGTCATGAATTAGCTTATTTACTCACTTGCACTTAATACTATTGGTTAATACCTCATAGCACGTGCTTTACAATTGGTTTCCTAATTTTTGTAGCCCATTCCCATCTAGATCATGAGCTCTTCACATGCTGCACTACATGCTAGGCCATACCTGTAAGCTATCACATATTGCTTACTCTCCTGTTATCTCTTTTCTACTAGCTACATCTTTTACATATTGACAAGGCTACAGTAAATTCATGCTCTGTTTCACGCCTTGCTTTGAATAGACCTATACCCATTTGTGAGGCTTTACCTCAAATGTCTACAAACCTGGTTGCAGGCACTTTGGGCAAGTGCAGTCTCGACCTGCTAGTCACAGTTCCCCAAAGAAGCTTAACCTCCCTTACTCAGTGGGGGTACCACTCAAACCCCCCACTTCCAACAAAGACTGTGACTACACATGGAGGGACAGGGGAAGTAGTCCCTTCACAAGGTTATTGTTAGAGGGCTTATTCCTTCACCCTCTCACTTCCCTGGTCCTTCTCGCATGAACAGGGAGCAACAATACCCGAAGTCCAAAGGCGCAAACAATTCGATGTTTATTGGGGTGAACTTCCATCAAGCATGATTCCAGTTTCCTTCTTTAGTGTCCCACTTCCCAGCTCTGACACCACAGAGCCTTGTCTGTGTCCCTGTTCCTGTTCCCATCCCCTGTTCCCATTTCCCCCTTTAGCAAAACATGATCCCAATTCCCCCAGTCCCTGTTCCCATTTCCCCCGCCTTACTTCCTGATTGACAGTAGACTATATAATAAAACCTGAGTTTTGCTTAGCTATTCCTTAACCAATCATTTTACTGAAATTTAACTAACCAATCCTACTATATTGTAACATGGTTATTTAACCAATTATATTCCACCACCTTCATTGGTTTACACCCAACAAAATTAATTATACAGCAGACAGAAACAATTACAGAACCAGACAGAGACCATGCAAATAAACATACAAAACAATACAGAAGTGAGGATTTCACAACTACATCTATACAGACATAAGGGTTTTCCAGCTGTGTCTATTGATAAGTGAGTTCTTGCCAGACAGGATGCGATCAAACTAAGTTTCCTTTTACATCTTCTAGGCTCTTCCCTTTCTCTGGAGGTGATAGGAATATCAGGGCAGGTTTGTATTCCTAACAGCCCAATAGCACCTTATTTCAATGTGACTAGTTTGGAATGTGAGGATGTGACCATACACTTCCCAGCTTATGGCTGCCTAACTACATCTTAGCTGAAGGCCTTAGCCTGTCACAGTAAGAGAAGGCCATTACACAGACAGTGATTTTGATTCTTTCTTTTATACCTCTATAACTAGCTAAGTGATAAGAATACACCTAAATTCTTAAAGTATAGGCCTTTGCAGACAGGCCTGAATATCTATATCCTAACAGTTATGCTTCACGTCAATCTGTTAGAGCTGAGAGCAGTCAGATTAGCCTGCAATCAATTCCTCCCTTGCATCTGCAGCCAGACAATTCAGGTGTTGTTAGACATCATGATGGCAGTTTATTATATTAACAAACAAGGAGGAGCATGGGCTTCACAGTTCTTCATTGAGGTCATCACTTTCCGGATCGGGCACATTCCCATGCTAATTAGACTAACTGGTATCCACATGCCAGGGATCCACAACATTCTAGTGGATTCTCTGATCAGACTCTTCTTCACAGAACACAAGCGGGAGTTGCATAACCTGATTGTCTGTGAGGTGTTTCGGGTGTGGGGCCTTCCATACATGGATCTCGTTGAGTCCCATGTGAACAACAACTGCAAGGAGTTTTGCTCCAGAGGGGGCTGTTGGCCAGGGTCTCTAGGTGACATGTTTCTCATACAATGTTTGGGAGCCTTGTGGTACACATCCCATCCACATTCTCCTCTTAACTCAAGAGTTGAGGAAAAACAGACAGGACAACTAGTAAGTCATCCTTATAGCACCAGTGTGGGCCTGACAATTCTGGTACTCAATCCTCCTGCGTCTATCTGCCCAATCTCCTCTCCTTCTTCCTGTGATACATCAACTACTAACCTGGAACAAAGGATAGACTTGCCATCCCAAATCAGTCATGTTTCATCTGGGATTGTGGTATTTGGATGGATGTCAGAGTTGGAGATGGCCTGTTTATCTGATGTCCAGGCCATCCTGAGCAGCAATAGGAAAGATTCTGCCAGCAAATGTTATAAACTAAAGTGGAAAAGATTTATGTTTTGGTGTAACCAACCAGGAATTTCCCCTTTCAAGCTAAGATCCCAGACATACTGAAGTACCTCTTGTCCTCAAAATTCTCAGGGTTATCTGTCAGCTTCTTCAGAGTATACCTGTTGGCAATGAGCCCATTTCATCCTCCTGCAGATGCCTACTCTGTATTCTCCCATCCAGTCACTGCCCACTTCCTGAAGGGTTTGATTTGCATCTTCTGTCTTTTGGCAACATTGGTTTTACCCTGGGGATTGCATCTTTTTTAATCACCCTCGCCAAGACCCTGGAATCCTGTTCCCTGCTACATATTTCTGTGAAGGAGCATTTCTGTTTTTTATCATGTCAGCCAGAAGAGTCAGGGAGATAGGGGTGCTTCTGGCTTACTTCCCCTATAGGGTGTTTCACAAGGTAAGAACTCGTTCAACTAGAGTTCAGGCCAGGGGCAGCAAGTTATATGGGCCTGTGGTGTCTGGGTTCCAGCAAATTCAGGGTGCAGGGGGCCCGGCTCCAATAATGTTTGGGGCTGGGTCTCGCCCCCAGTCTCACCTGCCACCCCCGCACACCTCCCCTGAGTGGCCCTGCCTGCCCTGGGCAGCAGGTGTCTGCCCCCTGCAGCTCAGCGCTGCGCTCCCTTGCCAACTGCTGCCACAACTAGCTACAAGGGAGTGGTACTGGGGGCAGGCTGAGGTGGATGCTCTGCCTGTGGGGGGAGGAGGCACATGGCAGCCCCCACCCCACCTCTGGGAGGCGACTCCAAATCAACTCTGAGGTGAGGGACTTATCCTGGCTGTACATCCTGAGCAGCAACTTGGGGGGGACTTGGGTGAGTGTTGTGCTGGAAGAGCCGGGGAGGGGCCATCCTCCCCCAGAGCTTGCTGCTGCCGGGAGAGAGAGGGCTGGGGGGAGTCCTCCTCTCAGTTTCAACAAGCAGGCTGCCTTAGGGCTGGGAGCCAGAAACTCCTCATCTCTGGCCCAGCCCCACGCCCCTCACCCACTCCTGCACCCCAGAGCCTGTACCCAGCATCCAAACCCTCTCCCAGAGCCCTCACCCCTCCTGAACCCAAACTCCCTCCCAGAGTCCACACCAACACCTCCTCCCACCTCCAGCAGCCCAAACCCCCTTCTGTACCATAAATGCCTGTCTCAGCCCAGAGCCTGCACCTCTCCTGCACTCCAGATCTCCTACCGCACCCAAACTCCCTCCCGGAGCCTTAGGCAGGTGTGTGTGTGGGGGGGTGGACTTAGACCCATTCTGGACACCACCAAAAATTATACAAACCTGCCGCCCCTGTTTCAGGCAGTTTTGGTAGCTTCCCTTAGGGTACGTCCACACTACCTGCCGGATTGGCGGATAGTGATCGATCTATCGGGAATTGATTTATCGCATTTCTAGACGCGATAAATCGATCTCCGCTGCGCTCCCCATCGACTCCAGAACTCCACCAGGGCAAGAGGTGAAAGTAGAGTCGAAGGAGGAGCCGCAGCCGTCAATCCTGCGCTGTGAGGTAAGTCGAAATAAGATATGTCGACTTCAGCTATGCTATTCTTGTAACTGAAGTTGCGTATCTTCCATCGACCCCCCCCACCCAGTATAGACCAGCCCTTAGAGACGCTCCTATTGCTGCTCCACCGGTATCAGTAGCTTGGAATTCTGCTCACCTTTTTGCTGAAAGCTATGCACTGATGCTTCTGGAGCCTCTCTGGGCAGGTTAGCTCTGCAGTCTGTTGTATCATAGTATTCCAGTCCCTCCGCTTCCTGATAAAGACACTGTTTGTGAATCACCTGACATGCATGATATAGAGGGACAATTGCTTGAGGAAGAAGGTGGAGTTACCTTATAGTAACTTGAGTTCTTCAAGATGTATTGTTCCTATGTGTAGTGTACTATCCACCCTCCTTCCCCACTGCCTGGTTTTCCCTTACTGGGAACTAGTGATTGAGACAGGAGCCCCCTTTTTTTCCTCAGCACAGAGCCCAAGCAGAGTGGTAGCACATGCTTGGACCACACAGACACTGCTAGGGAAAAATCTCCAGTTGTAAGTGCATGAAACATGTGCAACCTGAAGGGCACTATACATCACAAAGAACACAAGTTACTACATGGTGGGTAACCCCTCAGTATGGTTCTTAGTGTTTGATGGGTTCTTTATTGCTATATTGTTGGTGATCAAGGTGCTGCCCATTGTAGGTAGCATTATGTTTCTTTGACTATTTCTGACATTTTATGTCACAAAACTCAAATGTGGAAAAATGGGCGCTATATAAGTTAATAAAATAGAACATTATGAAACAACGAATTGTTGTTATACACTAAAGAGCTAAGAAAATACAAATAATAAGGTGTATGATAAAGCTTTGCTCTCATTAAGTACATTTTCTTTTATAGTGTATTGGATGCTTGTCTCCTCAGGTTGTACATAACTTTAAAAAACACACACACCTTTTCATAGGATCATAGATGATAGGCTGGAAAAGACCGCTTGGATCATAATCCAAACAATTTTGCCTGGAGCACAATTTTAATTTACTTTGTTTCTCCTGATGTATAATCTGTTCTTAAATACTTCTAGTGATCTCTCTCAGTTTTTCCTGAGGCAAATTATTTATTTAATCATCTGTTGAAGTGGGGCCCCTAACCACTTAGTACATAAAGAAGAAAAAACTTAAGACATGCAGGAAAAAGAGAGTCTTAACTTTAGTAAAGATCTCATTTGTGCAAGCTTTAAAACCCTCAAGTCATAACTGTGCAAACTTGAAGAACTCACTGGAAGCCTTTTTTTTATGTTAATATTTCACTGGGGATAACAGATCTTACTCAAACAAAAAAGTATATCCTGTCACAATGGAAAAAATAATTCCATTGTCTTGTTTTAATTTAGACAGCACTCAACTGTGTTTTGAAGTTTAATTTCCTTTGTATATGAATTAAATTAGTGTCCTAGGAAAAAGGCACTTGGGATAATAAGGAAAGTGAAAATACAAGTAAATCTGATTAATTTTTATCAATTCTTTCAGGGTGATGAAAAATGTTTCCCATGACATTCTTTGTGTAAATTTAGGTTTGATTAGAAGGGTATCTGTTGTTAATACTACATAGAAAATCTATGGCTATCTCGAATCACAAAAATTAATCTTCCAATAAAATTATTTGCTCTTCTTAACCATAATAGATAATACAGTTCAGTAGCAGAGTTATTTTGGGTGTAGCTACCAAGTAATGCATAAGAATAATCTAACTGCACTGGACTCATATCATCCTAAGATTTGACCAGTTATGAGATATATATATTTCTTGTCGGGTAGGATATGTGAATCTCTGGAAGAAGTTAGCAGCCTAAATAAAAAACAACACAAAACTATTATTAATCTCTAATGAGCTAATCTCAAAAATTCACATATGCTAGCAGTCTGGTTCAGCATTGCTTCAGGGAAATAAAGAAGAAAAACTTCCTGTCTCATCATGTGAATTTTTCTTTTCAGAGCCAAGATTTTTTTTTTATGTGTAACAAGTTTCAAAGATTGGCTTCTAAAAAGGACATTTAAAATATTTTCATACTTATCCACAACCATTTATGATGAAAACCTTTAGAAAGTATGTAATTTATAGGCAGCACAAGTAGTGATGCCTTTAATTCAGGTTACCGGACACTTTCCATGTTTACAGTTGCTTGTAATTTTGCCAGACTAACCATTTGGACTGAAATTTTCCATGCCAGGTGAAACCTGTACTGGGATACTGCATCCAGTTCTGGTGCCTACATTGTGAAAGATGTTGAAAAATTGGAGATGGTGCAGAAAAGAGCCTGAAAAATATTTGAGGGTTGGAGAAAATGCCTTGCAATGAGATGCCAAAGAGCTCCATCTGTTTAGTTTATTAAAAAGAGGATTGAGAGCAGGAGCATAAATGTTTTTGCCTTCCTCCTTCTCCTCCAAAAAAAAAAAAAAAAAAGGCCAGCCAATTGCAGTTCAGTGCCCTATGGAAGTTGGTGCTCAGGGTGACAGCTGTGCCCATCCTCCCTAGAACCGGCTGTGACTGAGAGATGACTTGATTACAGTGTATCATACTTCCACAGAGAGAAAACGCTGGCTACTAAAGGGATCTTTAATCTAGTGGAGAAAGTCATAACAAGTACCAATGGCCTTAAAGCGGAAGCCAGACAAATTCAAATTAGAAATTAGGCACAATTTTTCATCTGTGAGGGTGATTGTTCAAATAGTCAATCTATCAAAAGATGTGCTGGATTCTTCCGCTCTTGATGTCTTTTTATCAAGAGTGGATGTCTTTCTGGAAGATATGCTTTAGTCTCAAACACAAGTGCTTGGGCTCAAAACAAAGATAACTGAGTGACATTTTTATGGCCTGTGTTACACAAGAGATCTGTGGCCACAAAAACTATGAATATGTGTCTGCTTCAGGCTATTGGTTTTTTTTTTTTTAAAGTTTTATAAAAAAAAATTCATCTGTTCTCAGAATGAGGTTAAGGAAAAGCATGTTGTTTTGACCATGTTTTAAAAGAATTCTTACAGTTGTTTCATTGAGAGGTTCTAGCGTCTTCATGCTTTAGAGAAAGGACTTGAAATTGGATAATGGTATTGCCCTGCTGTCAGGGATATGCCTTTTGCTGTCCCTGTGAAAATTCACTCAAATTTGACCTAATTATGAGCCTCTGAAAATCTCAGTTCACACAAGCTCTTTAGAATTTTTAGAAATTCTCTGAAGATTCCATCTGGGCTGAGTATGCCCCATCCCCAGGCTTCAGGGGCTGACCAGGACTATCCATGCAATTGCTCCTGGAAGCCACTGTGGCACTGGGTACAGGAACTGAGAGCAGACAGAGACTGTCTCCTAATGTCTTACTAGCTCGTGCCTAAACAGCATGGAGGAGAAGGCACTCTGATGGAAAGGCAGGTTGTGAGGAGCCAGCCTGGTTAGAGATGGGGGCAGCAGGCAAGTAGCTGGACAAGATTGGGATGAGGAGCCGGGGAGGGGATGGAAGGGCAGGACTGAGATGTGGACCTGATGGAGTGGAACTGGGGAGACTTGGAGCAAAGGAGGATAGGGGTAGGAAAATAGTATGTGATCATGTAATTAAAGATGTTTGTGGTGTATACACACAAGGAAGTTGAAGTAAAGTTGCACAAACAGTTTGAATTGTGGCATTTCTTAATTTGAGTGCTTGATTTTGCAACCTTAACATACCTATAATATAATTTTTATATGTAATGATACATGTATTGACTTTGTGTATCAAAGAATATTGATTTCTTGCACCTCAAAGTAAATATTAGACTTGGCTTGGTTCGTAAGCCAATATCTTCTTAGTAGTCCCATTTGATACATTGTTTTATTAGCTATTTGATATTTTGTAGCACCTCCCTACACCATGGGGAGGAATGATGTCTAATTGTACCAGATTCTTTACAAACACAGAGATAGGCCCATCTCTGAAATTCTCACAACTGTAAGAAGATAAACATTATCCCAAGGGTGGGGTAGAGGGAGACGATCAGTGAATATTTTATTAAAAGTGTATAAAAACTTAAAAATAAACATTTCATTAAAATCATCCAAGAGGGCAAGACACATCTTGCATGTATATCAGAAACATGTTCAAGGCAGTCATCCTTAGAAATGCAAAATTCCAGTGTCCCATACAATACTGGGGGAGGGATAGTTCAGTGTTTTGAGCATTGGCCTGCTAAACCCAGGGTTATGAGTTCCATCCTTGAGGGGACCACTTAGGGATCTGGGGCAAAATCAGTACTTGGTCCTGCTAGTGAAGGCAGGGAGCTGGACTCAATGACCCTTCAGGGTCCCTTCCCGGGCTAGGAGATAGGTATATCTCCATTATTTTAAAAAAAAAAGAAGGTTTAGGCTGCAGTTGGTTAATGAATGATTAAAAGATTCAGGCATCAGTGAAGAAGGAGAAATGGGGAGCAAGAAATTGGATGGCTCTGAAATTAAACCATAGCAAACACAATGGGTCTCATAAAATATTATTAGAGTCATTGGACAGTAAGTCTTTAACAATATGATGATATTGGAAAAAGCATATGTCGAGAACATTTTAACAATAAGAAAAAAAGCTTACCTGTGTATCCAGCCAGGTCACTGCCTGCAGCAATATTTTGATGCTAGTGCATTATAGGTTAGTGTATTGGTATGGGTTTAAGTATTTTTCTGAGCTCAAGTTCATCCCTTCATAGGACTGTTATTTAGCATATGCTTAAACCCCAGTGAATTCATAGGACTTAAGCACACACCTAGGTAGTTTCCTGAGTAGGGTTGCTTTCCTGAACGGGGACCTACAAGAACAGAATAATTTGTATGATTCAGGAAGAAGAAAGAAGTGTTTGTTTTTTGTGTGATTTACTTTTCTGCTAATACTAATCATGTGTTTTACAGGGTGGTCCGGGTGTCAGAGGCCCAAAGGGTCATCGTGGTGATCAAGGTCCAAAGGTAATCTGCCACCACTATGCAGTTGTAACATGCACTTTTTTTTTTTTTGGCTTTTGTCTGTTTGTGTCTAAATCTAGATATTTTTTTCTCAAATGAGCTTAAATCTAGATTGTGATGTTCCTGAAGAAAGGGTGTAGCCAAATGCTATTGGTGTTTGTTGGGAGAACAGCATCCAGGTTTCCTAGATAATACTGGCTAAACATCATGTTTGTTTCTGGGTGAGGGGCAGTAAAATGCATAGTGCTGCTGCCGTCAGCATATATCTGTGGCTTTTTGCATGCCTAAAGGAATAAGGCCTTTGTAAATAGGAGCCTTATTGTCCCGTCAGCATGTTAACTCATATTTTAGGTGCTGTTGAATCTATTGGTATTTAATTCTGCTCACAGACGCTCCCTTCTTATGTACAGTAGGAGTTAAACTTATGGCCTTTATGTTTTCCCTATTGGTGTCATAGGGCCTAGATGGATCTCGTGGTGAAGTTGGTGCTCCAGGACCCCAAGGACATCCAGGACCCCAAGGGCCAAGTGGACTTTCTATTCAAGGGCTTCCAGTAAGTCCTAAATGAACAACTGTGGTCTTAATTTTGTCACAGGAGTTAGCCAGAACCCATACATTAGGTTGTACCGAAAGGATAGATAAAACTAGAGCTAGGACTGAGCTGCAAAGTTTTAAGCTGCCTTTATTCAATTTTTATCAATTTAAATTTTTCATAGTTGCAGGGAATTGTCTGAGGGCCGGACAATGGTGAAGTCAGACAATCATCATCATCTAATGACAGCCATCTAATCCAGATCTGAACTTCACCAAAGTCTGAGGTGTCTGGATTATGGATTTGGGTTTAACCTGCGATAGGAATAGGAACCGTCTCCAACATTCAGATATGTATTTGGATCTGGAATTCATTAAACCTGAAGAGAGTTTGCACCATGGGTTTTTGGTTCAGACCCAAATCTAGATAAAAGTTTTAAACATGCTGTGAGCTGGAGTGTGTGGCAGGAACACTTGAAACATAGTATTTTTTTGTTTGAGATCATCAAAGTCACAGAAAATCAGTACATTTCCTAGTGGAGAGATGTTCACATACCAAAACCACCTCCATCACCTACATTAACTGACACTAACTGGTACACTTGTTGGCAGCTGCATCGGAGAGGCCAAGGAGTGAATTGATAGGCACAGAGCCAGAAATACTATTTTAGGGCTGGTTTCTCAATACTAATATTGAGACAGATCAGCAGTGCAAAAAACCCTACACTACCAGTGCCCATGCTTGAAAGGATTAGATTTTTAATAGTAAACATCAGTAAATATTGCTGTACACATGCAAACTAATGACAAAATATTTCCATCCATAATAACTAAAATTTACAGACTGGCAATGTAAGAAAAATGCTGCCGGAGAACTCATTAGAGTTTGATTTAAGGATATTTACTGCCTACATTTTGATGTGTGATGTTGGCAACTTGTGTTTTAATGGTTATAAAAGATTTAACTTTTTGAATTTCAGCACTGACTGTCATTAGATGATGATTGTTTGACCTCCCAATTGTCTGGCCCTCTGATAATTTCCTGCAACTGTGAACAATTTAAATTGATAGAAACTGAATAAAAGCAGCTTAAAACCCATAATTTTGTGCAACTGTAAAAATTTAAATAGCAAAAAATGCTTAAAATTAAATAATATTATCTATCAAAAATATAAAAATATTGAATTCTGCACATCTACTTATAAAAATAGATAATATATAATGTATGATACTATATAATAATAAAAAAATGTCATGTGGCTGGATCTACACAGGCCTTGAGGACTATCAACCCAGCACTTTTTCCTTGTAGAAAAATCTAAACAACATTAATAGGGTCCAATATTCTTTCTACAGAATTTTTTAACCAACTTATCAGATTCAATAGCAGTAATATAATTTAACAGGTTTCAATAGAAATTATTCTTAACACCTTGTCATGGGCTGTACAAACCCCATACTGAAAGAGAAGAATTGCTTTGGGCCCAGATGTTCTTCCTCACTGCACCTGCAAAGCTTGCACAGGCTAGAGAAGGAGTTTACAGGGGAGCAGAGTAGCTCAGGAGCTTGCAGACAGCTGAGGTGGTCTCTGAGCTCCTAGGAAAGAGCACAGCAGGAGGCTGAACCCTGGCTGTAATGACCTTGCCAAGCCAGCAAAGGAGGGATCTGTGACACTGTGACAGTTAGAGACCCATTGGAGAGGGTCCCCTACCAGCCCGTAAGGAAGGGACAGCTATAGAAGTTTCTCCCTTGAATGGGGAATCTAGCTGAGGGAGATCCCTGAAGGTAGAAGGTCTGAACCATGAGACCCCAAATTAAGGGGAAGCCAATCCCTTGCCTAATCCAGAAATCTACCCTGTTGTTGGACCCTCTGCATATACCCTGAAAGAGGTGCACCTGAACATGTAACCTGGCCAGAGGGCTGAGTTACTGAAGGGACAGATCTTTGCAGACCGGAGTGGCCATAAAAAGGGGAGCACCTGAAAAGGGGAAAGACTGCCACACCCATGCCTGATCACCTGGGGACATTGGCATATTTCATGTGCCGCACATATTTTTAATTTTTTGTGTGTGCTTCTGCTGAAAAATTGCTGCAGTTCAGCCTTTTGTCCACCAGAGGGTACTGTGGTGCTAGAACAGAGCAGCTGCGACTGGTACTCCCCAACTATGACAGGGAAGGGAAAGAGCCTGCCTACTTCACAGGGCCTGTTGGGCCAAGTCAGGAGATAAGGGATATGGGGAGACAGACAGCGTGAGTCTGCTTGGGGGTCAGCAGGGAGGACAGACTGGGGCAGGAGTGGAGGCGCTGAAGCACAGGGGGGAGGGAAGTGCAGGGCTACAGGGGGAAGAGAAATGGGGGACAAAGACACATGGGGACGTGGGGTGAAGAGACAGGGAGATGTGGGGGCTGGCTGAGAGGCCGCAGGACCATGGTGAGGGGATGCAGAGCTACAGGGGGAAGGGGGATGGCTGAGTGAAGGCACAGAGACACGTGGGGATGGGATGCAGGGATACATGGAGATGAGGGGTGGGGGCTCACTAAGGGGTGCAGAGACACATGGAGATGGGGGAGGGCTGTAGGGCCACATGGGGACAGGAGGTGGCTGAGTGGGGGCACAGAGCCACATGGGAACAGGGGAGGGGTGCAGAACCACATGGAAATGGGAGTGGCTGTCTGAGTGGGGGTGCAGGGACACATGGGCACAGGCGCTGATGTGCCTGACTGAATGGCAGAGGATAGGGGTCAGCCAGGATCTGCATGGGGGATGCTCCTTAAAATCCCTTCCTGCCCCCTAAAATAACCTGTTCCGTACTTCTCCCACCCATATGCAACAACCCTTCAAGTTCATACCCAGGCTATTTCCTAGCAATTACTTTGCTCTCCCTCAGCTCCTCCATTATCCCTGATTCCCCCAAGCCTTTGCACTTCTACTGAGGGAGTGCAGTGTGCAGGAAATACAGTTTTGTACTGTAGTTTAAATGAATTATTACTCCGAATTCTGTATTAATATACAGAAATATACCTAGTAAGGAATATACTTGTCAAAAAACATTTTGTGAATCTTTTTTTTTTTTTTTTGGTCTGTATTGTTACAGACATACATACTGACAGGTATTTTGAAATAAATTACCAAAATAATTGAAACTGGTGTGATTATATTGTGTTATTTTAACAAAATATGCAGAATTTTGCAGAATTTCAAAATGTGTCCAGAATTTTTAAATTTTTGGTGCAGAATTCTCCCAGGATTATTATATATCCTTGATTATTTTAGCAGAGAATATATTCAAAAATATATGGCCTGTAGGAATAATTTCCAATCCTTTCTATAGAATTTAATAGAAAATTATATTCCTGCTGTAGAATTGTATTGACTGGTAAAAAACATCCTATAGAAAGAACATTCTTGGTTATGAATTGTGTATATTCTATAGAAACCTTTTTAATATCTATAGAACTCTGTTGATTTAATCTCTATAGGACATTTCCCTGAGTGTCAAAGAGAAGCAAATTTGCTCACAGGGAAAAGAATGTGTTTCCACTAGGGCTCTCAATTAATCATAGTTAACACATGCAATTAACTCAAAAAATTAATCGTTTTAATGGCACTGTTAAACAATAGAATACCAACTGAAATGTATTCAATATTTTTGGATGTTTCTCTACATTTTCAAATATATTGATGTCAGTTATAACACAGTATACTAAGTGTACAATGCTCACATTATATTATTAGTTTTATTGCAAATATTTGCACGGTAGAAATGATGAACAAAAGAAAAAGTGTTTTTCAATTCACCTCATACAAGTACCATAATGCAATCTCTTTATCATGAAAGTGCAACTTACAAATATAGATTTTTTTTGTTACATAACTGCACTAAAAAAAAACAATTTAAAACTATCTAGAGCCTACAAGTCCACTCAGCCATACTTCTTGTTCACATTTGTTTACATTTACAGGAGATAATGCTACCCGCTTCTTATTTACAATGTCACCTGAAAGTGAGAACAGGCGTTCACATTACACATTTGTAGCTGGCATTGCAAGGATTTTACATGGCAGATATGCTAAACATTTGTATGCCCTTCATGCTTCGGCCACCATTCCAGAGGGTTGGACTAGATGACCTCCTGAGGTCCCTTCCAACCCTGATATTCTATGATTCTATGATGACGCTCATTAAAAAAAATAATGCATTAATTAAATTTTGACTGAGCTCCTTGGGGGGAGAATAGTATATCTCCTGCTCTGTTTTACCCACATTCTGCCATATATTTCATATTATAGCAGTCTTGGATGATGACTAGCACATGTTGTTCGTTTTAAGAGCACTTTCACTGCAGATTTGACAAAATGAAAAGAAGGTACCAATGTGAGATTTCTAAAGATAGCTGCAGCACTCAACCCAAGATTTAAGAATCTGAAGTGCCTTCCAAAATCTGAGAGGGATGAGGTGTGGAGCATGCTTTCAGAAGTCTTAAAAGAGCAACACTCTGATGCGGAAACTACAGAACCCGAACCACTAAAAAAGAAAATCAACCATGTGATTGTGCATCTGACTCACCGATGCATGTTTACTCATCATCACTGCACTACTTTGGATCATTATCAAGCCGAACCCGTCATCAGCATAGACATGTCCTCTGGAATGATGGTTGAAGCATGAAGGGACATATAAATCTTTAGCACATCTGGCACGTAAATATCTTGCAACACCAGCTACAACAATGCCTTGTGAACACCTGTTCTCATGTTCAGGTGATGTGAACTAGAAGTGGGCAGCATTATCTCCTGCAAATGTAAACAAACTTGTTTGAGCGATTGGCTGAACAAGAAATAGGACTGAATGGACTTGTAGGCTCTACAGTTTTATATTTTTATTTTTGAATGCAGTTATTTTAGTACATAATTGTAATTTGTAAGTTCAACTTTCATGATAAAGAGATTGCACTACAGTACTTGTATGAGGTGAATTGAAAAATACTATTGTTTTTTCTTTTTTACAACAAAATATTTGTAATAAAAATGTTTAAATAAATGGCATTCTATTATTGTTTAACAGTGTGATTAATCTTGCAATTAATCATGATTAATTTTTTAAATCACACGATTAATTGTGATTAATTTTTTTAATGGTTTGACAGCCCTAGTTTCCATTTTGTTAAAGGTTATCGCTTTGTCACGATAATTTGACAGTCATTTTTGAATCAGAGTTTCCTTTTCTTCATTTTCCATATCTCTAAAGATTTAATTTACATTTTTGCAAACCAGTACTGCAGATACAATTTTTGGATATTCTTTAGTAGGAAAAATTAATCTGTGGTTAATTTTTTTTACATTGTTTTGAAAAGAACAATTGAAAATAGGAGGCAAGCAGCAATTTGTGTGTTTAACTATGTGTGATTATTGATCTCCAGGGAGCACCAGGTGAAAAAGGAGAGAAGGGTGATCGTGGTCTTCCTGGTCAGCAGGTATTCCCTATATTATTGCTTTAATGTATCATTTAGTAGATCTATTTGAATGTGGAATTGCCATCCTTGTGTTGGGGAGAGCAGATATTCAAAGATACTGAGGGGCACTGTGGTATAACTGAACCTGCAAAGGATTTAGAATCAGTAACCTCTGAGATCTGATTGTGGCCCTGTCACTGATTTGTTGTGCGTCCATGGGCAAATCACGTAGGGCCTGACTTTGAAGAGTCAGCCTCTCCTTTTGTATCCACAAATAATCTGAGGTGCAATTTTGTGAGAACAACTGTGAGCAAGTAGTTATCTGACTACCTGATTTGCGGAACTCTGGTAGGTGGATATCTACCTATCCTCATGGGAACCTGTAATATTACAGTTGTAATGATTAGTAAGGGAGGCTCTTTTAATTGCCATTTAAAAATCAGGCACTCAATTTTTCTAGACTTCCATATGAGGAGAGATTAATAAGATTGGGACTTTTCAGCTTGGAAAAGAGACAACTCGGGGGATATGATAGAGGTCTATAAAATCATGACTGGTGTGGAGAAAGTAAATAAGGAAATATTATTTACTCCTTCTCATAACACAAGAACTAGGTATCACCAAATGAAATTAATAGGCAGCAGATTTAAAATAAGCAAAAGGAAGTATTTCTTCACACAACACACAGTCAACCTGTGGAACTCTTTACCAGAGGATGTTGTGAAGGCCAAGACTTTAATAGGGCTCAAAAAAGAGTTAGATAAATTCATAGAGGATAGTCCATCAGTGGTTATTAGCCAGGATGGGCAAGGATGGTGTCCCTAGCCTCTATTTGCCAGAAGCTGGAAATGAGCAACAGGGAATGGTTATCTGTTCTTTTGATTCCCTCTGGCATTGGCCACTCTCAGGAGACAGGATACTGGGTTAGATGGACCTTTGGTCTGACCCAATATGACTGTTCTTATGTTCTTACGACCATCTTGCAAGATGCTGAGGGTTGCTGAGCGCCCTCAGCTCTTACTGAAATCAATTTTCCTGATATGTAGCCTCAGTTTTTCATTTCTTAGTTTTATCATATTATTCCTCATTCTCTCTTGTACCAATCAACCAAGATAATCCTTTCCCTCCTTGATGTTTACACACGTCAGGTATTTGTTGACTGTTATCAGGTTCCCAAATTTCTAGCCCTGCTAGATACTTAGCTCTCATAATCTTTCCTCATAAATCAATCTCTCCAGCCTTCTGGATCGTTTTGTATGCCTGTGGCTGCAGTAATGGTCTGGGATCAATGCTAAAGTCTCTCAGCAGCCAGTTGGAGGAGAGGGAGGATTTTATTTGAACTCTGTGGAACTCTGCCAGGCATAACTCATTTATTTGGGCTGGTTGCTTGATCAAGGGTTTGCCCCTTTGCTGTTACTGCACTGAGTTCAGACAATATGATAACCCATCCCTTTACAAAAACGGAGAGAGCGAGAGATGGAAATAATGATTTAGTTTAAGGATCTGATTTACCTCAATGGAGTTACACTGGTATGAAACTGGAGTGATGCAGTGGTGGAATCTGTAGACATTATTTGCTTTTAAATAATGTATTAAAACTGAAAAGGTTAATTGCATGTGCATATTAATAAGTCCTGTTTATTTCACTGAAGCTCCACCTTACCTGAATCATAGATATGGCCCTACCATGAGTCACCCTGTGGAGTATCTGAAGCCCCATTTATCCCAGGGCTTTTGATGTCATGTCAGATAAGGGGGTTGCACTATACTGTGTAGGGATTGCTGCCACTCTGATCTTTTGCCCCCTTATCATTCATAGGGTGTCCCAGGAGCATCAGGATCACCAGGACGGGATGGAACTCAAGGTCAAAGGGTAAGGTGAAACAAACAAATTTCTCATTTGAAGCATTTCCATTCCAACAGTGATGGGCCCTGGGACAAGCGAGACCTGGAAGTGTAAGAAGGGAAAACGACTATATTGAAATGTGCCCCCTCACTCTTCTCTTCTGCAGACTAAATAAGCCCAGTTCCCTCAGCCTCTCCTGATAAGTCATGTGCTCTAGCTCCCTAATCGTTTTCACTGCCCTCCGCTGGACTCTCTCCAAGTTCATTCCATACTGTATTTATTTAATTTAAATATATAATTCAAAATAACAAATTCTACATCTTATATTTAGGCTCACAATTTGTTTAACTGGAAAAAATTGAAACTGGTGCTGTAACTGGAAAAAAAAAGTTAACTACATCAAGCTATGCCACAACTTACGTATAGTGGGTTCTAATGTGTTATCAATAGGATAAAAAAGTAGTGTAGCAAACCTCAGCCATCCCTTTCTAGGGGGCCCATTGACTATTCTGCCCTGGGGTCCGGAATTGCTGTCGCTGGGCCTGGTAAATAATGATAATAATAATAAGGGTCTATTTATATAATAGTTTTAGATTTATTGATAGTTCTTGTGCACTGGTGCCAGTACTGTGGGGGAATCAAAATTATTATTAGTTTAATTTCCAGTCAGTCCAGTGACACAGCAATCTAGTACATAGGTGTCCATGTCACAAACACTACCATGATTACAGCTGGCACTAACTAGCACCTTTGTTGGTTGTCTCAAGAGAGAAGCAAGGAACAGAACTGGGATACTTTATTGCCCTCCAGAACAGGTTGAAAATTTTTGGAATAACAATAAGGAAGCCTGTACTACTTCTGATGTATTTGTTTGGTACAAATAGAGGTCTTCTGTGTTCAGTACTCTTAATCAAGCTGTATGTTATTTTCTTAAATGTTTAAAAATGAAACATGGGTCAAAGAGTAGGTGAATAGGTGAACGCTGTTAAACTAAGAATGAACTACATATAATAGAAAGATGTGATCAACTTTCTTCTGCTTGTGGTGAGACTGAGGGATATTTACATTCTGGCTAGCAGCCAAGGTATGGATCTTAGTATTAATTTATTTGTTTAAACCTCTAGGTACTTTCACCTGTGTCTTTGGAAACCTCTATAAGTTAGACTTATAAAGCAGCAGCTGATCAGTCTTTTGTTTCATACTGCTTGGTGCACTGAATCCAGATATTGCAAAAGAACCCCTACCTGATTAGTAATAATTCAGTACAATGTACAGGTCAAGTATTTAGTTAAATTGGACTTATAGTTCCATTTAAACAAGATTTACATTCTCTTCTGGATTTTTGGAAGCTTTTCTGAAAAATAGCTGTGAAACTTTGTAACTTCAGAAATTTGTGGAGCTTCGTCCTTCTTCATTTTTTTGGACATCTAGCATTGAGCTGAGCCCTGTTGTTTCAGGATCTGTATAGTTGTTCAGATCTTGGCCTCAATCCTGCAAACCCTCAAGTACATTTAACTTCAAGCCTGTGAGTAGTTCCCCTGAAGTCAGTATAGTGTTTGGGGCAATAGATGGTTTCCCTCTGAAATCAAGAAAAAAAGGAGAGAATTTGTAAAGTGTAAGATTTGTGCTAAGTTATGTTCAGATCGAAATCAACATTTTGAACTAAGTTTACAAGTAAGTTACGAGTCAAACATATGAGATCAGAAATGTTGCTCTATTATGTTAGACAACCAGACTTCATATCAGCAGCCCTCTTTTCAATCTTATTCTAAGTGTATGTATTTTCCTATGTTGTATACTACATACCTCTCTGTTTTTCTAATACCTCACCATCATGTAGCTTCTCTTAGCCCCTTCCCTTTGGCTATGTCTGCATTGGCCTTCCCCCTCCCCCTTACTGTTGCTACCACTGGTTCAACTGCAGTTTCAGTATTGGGGAAAGCACTAGTGTATAAGGCTTCCGTGACCGCTGGTGGTCTTGTCACCATTTTGCCTAACCTTGCTCAGAGCAAGTCTAGGTGACGTGGTGTTGAAAATGCTAGTGGCCTCCAGTGACTTGTCTGTGTAACCCATTAGTGAATGTGTTACAGGTTCTCTTCTTTGCTCAGTCCCTAGAGATATGAGGCTGCTACAGCCCCACTTAGACAGCTTTGCCATTTTATCTCAAGCTGTAGCTGCTTATACTTTTGGCTCAAAGGTGCCCGGATCAATCCCTTGTGTATCTGACAGTAGTTTTTAAACTAGTGTTACCACTTGGGAGCTGAAGTGGTAGTGTAGTCACAGTGGGATTTTTTGAGAAAAAAGGATGGCAGGTGGGCCAGCTCCAGGCACCAGCATTCCAAGCAGGTGCTTGGGGCAGCAATCTGCAAGGGGCAACAGTGTTTTTGCCCACAAGCAGCGGCCGAATTGCTGCCACAGATGGCAGGGGCAGTCCATGTGCCGTTAGGGCAGCACACATGTTTCTGCAGCGGCAGCAATTCGGCAGCAGCTTCTATGTTCAGCTGTCCCTGGCAGCACAGCTTCTGTCTTCCAGCTGAAGACAGAAGCTGCTGCCGAATTGCCGCTGCCGCGGAAACACGCATGCCGCCCTAAAGGCGCATGGACTGCCCCCGCCGTCCATGGCGGCAATTCAGTGCGCTGCTTGGGGCGGCGAAAACAGAAGAGCTGGCCCTGGATGGCAGACACAGACTTTGATTAAGTCAGGGGAAAGGCATGTAACTCTTATTCTGGAGATAGCCCCAGGGTGGTTTATAATAAGGGTGGGAAGTTAAATAAATTCTCAATTTTAAATACTTCGGTCGTGTTAGCATTTAATTGGTGGTTAGCAAACCCTGCACTTTTGCAAAGTGCTCAGCAAAAACTGGCTTAGGACCAGCTTCAACTGCCTCAAGACTGATAAGGGAAGACAGTTCAAAAGTTCAGTTTACCGTGTCCGTGAGGTGTCCAATTTCCCCTAATGGTTGCCAGCTCTTATAAAGCTACTACCTGTTAGGGGGTCGCTGTTGACTGTCACAGTCGCAAAGGGGCACTGGAAAGTTATGAAGTAAATTACCTTTTTGTATAATGTTTTCTTTGTCAAACTTCCTTCTGTAAGCTAAGCTCTGAAACTATTTTTCAGCCTCTACTGTAAAACTAAAATTATATTGAAATGGATGTTTTCCGTGTTATTCTTAGCTTGGCCATCACTTTCTTTTTAATGTTTATTATTTAAGATGCTTGAGGCATAATGGACCTGATTCATCAAAGCACTTGAAAAATTCCACTAACGTTAATGGGATTTAAGCACATGACTAAGCATTTTGCTGAATCATAGCCAATATGATGTTAAATTTTAAATGCCCTTTAACTCCAAATAGATTTTTTTTCCCTTCCAGTTCACTTTTATTTCCTTTCTTCCTTTCTGCTTTGTCTTACTTTCTAATAGAGCTTCTAATCATTATTAAAATCTACTTATAAGGGTCTCTGATTTTGCTTCCCATTTGACATTTATTTTATTTTTTTATTCAATACTAAGTTTAAAACTCCCCTCTGCCCCTGGGTTGTTAATTTTTTTTATCCCTAGTTTATTTATCTAAGATTTTAAAAAAATATATATATACTATTTCTTTCCTTTTCATAGCTTTCAGTAGTTTCTTTTTAAAAGAAGAAATTAAAGTATATCCCCTAATCAGGTGTATAAAATATAAACAGAAACCAAATTCATAATGGACTGCCCAGGCCATGAGATGAGATTAAAATTAATTTTAAAGGTTGAAACAGAGTTAAAGATCTGTTTTCTGTTAATAACAAATTCAGAACACCCATGATAGATTTTTTTAAACAAATCTGGTACCTGGACTAAATCTAAATTTCAGATTTATACTAAGAACCACCCCTGGCTCACCTTAGTTCTCCTGTTATAAATGAAGAAATAAAGTTGTTGGGAAAGGAGACGTGGTTTCTGCCTGTTTTGTTCTCGGTGACGTGATCATTGTGAAAATATTCAAGGAATCTTTCCCTGCCCTTCTCTCCCCACACAATGGCCCATACTAGAGTGACTGTACTAAAACAGGCAATGTGTGCTTTTACACTAACTCTCCTGGACAAAGTTATGTCCTGCACAAAGCAGCCAGGTTGAATTGTGCAGGACTGTGTGCTTGAATTGAGAGGTGCTGGTTAGCCCTCCTCACTCCTCCAAGCCACATCTGGCCCAAATATTCTCCACTTAGACTTCCCTGTCTTTTCAGTTCTTCCTTTTCTGCTAGGGATATGAAGTTAAGATTGTGACTGGCCCTTGTGCAGGTGCACAGGCAGAAGAGAAAAGGTGCTTTCTTTTTCCCATGTTCCCCATGGCTTCCACATAAGGTCCAGTCATACATACAGTCTTCATTCTCTCCTGAGAGATGCAAGCCACCCTTGTGGGGGTAGAGCTAGCCAGTTGGGGAGAAAGGACCATAAAGTACCATTCTAAGGGATGGTGCAGTAGGTACATCTCTCCTGCATGCACATACTGGAGGAGAGACTGCCTCCATCACTCTGTCCTCAGATTCCCCAGCTCATTTGAATTATTCCCTACCTCCAAATGTCTGTGACTCGGTCACCTCTCATTGTTCCCTGGTGGCTTTCCCATAGTCCTGTCCCCCCATCTTCCCTAGGGACTCCCCCTACACACCAGACTTCTCCTGGGAAGAGGGACAAGAACAACACGCTGGTGTTGGGGTTGCAGACAGGACTGATTTAGCAGATAGGCAGGCTGCCTTGGACAGAGGAAACTGCTTTATTGCATGTGCTTCACCATCATGGCTCTGCTGAGCACTAGGAAGCAGAGAAGATGAGGTGTGATGTCAGGTGACTACCTTCCCTTGAGCTGCTCCATGGCTGTACTAATAGCCAGAAACAGGTGGGAGGGCTTTGACCATCTGCTGCTTTACCCTGCTTGCCAACATTAGCCCAGCTGGAAGGTGCATTTAACGCTTCTGGTCCTTCAGAGCTTTCTCCTCACCATGGTGACACACATACTTCTACCTGCTCAGCCCCAGATGTGGAATAGAAAAAGACCAGATGGGTAAGGAAGGGGATTTTATTTTCCAAACAAGATTTTTAGCAGCATATTATAAACAAAAGAGGAAAACATTTAAGTGGTTAGCAGAGTACACCATATAGGGCCTTCTGTGTTTTAAACTGTGAAAAATAAAAGAGAAACTTGTTGCATATCAGCTCTTAGAGGGGATGATACAAATATATTCCTTTTCACCTGTTGTACTACAAAGGCAGGGTGGGATATTACATGGGTATTACTATGTTCAAGTGCTGTGAAGCAGAACTAGTCTAGTTTCCCTCGTGCTGTCAGCTTTCCAAACACTGCCATGACAGTAAAAGGACATGTGTTCTGAGAACCAAAAGATTCCAGAAATCACTTCACTAGTATTTTCCTGAATTAGCTTTATTTAGTCAGAACAACACAGCGCTTTTGTGAACCACCTCACACCTGAGGTAATCTGTAGTATTTTAGTGAATTAACTGGATAGTTGTATGCCTGCTGCAGTTACTGTGAATTAGCACAAGGGTAAAAACTAATGCAAAATAACTTCAAAAACCCTTGATAGTGGTGAAATTTGGGAGGGAACAACACTACTTTTTGAGCTTTTGGTCTGGCAAAGACAAATATTTGAAGCCTTGAGTGTACAGGAATTGGGCTTGATTCTGTTGTGCTTATTCAGATAAGCCTGGCCTGCATTATATCCTATCCTGCAGCCTTTGCTTGGATACACTCAGTAGTTTTGCATGAGTAAACACTGCATAATGGGGTCCACTAATTTCAGTGAGAGTTTTGCCTACATGCAGGACTGGATAGTTGGCCTTTAGAGTGAAAATCACCCTTCTCTAGAGGGTCAAAAAAATGTCAAATACCACATATGTTCAAGAGGTGAAATCTTGGCTCCTTTGAAGTCAGTGGGAAAACTCACAAGGACTTCATTGTGGCCAGAATTTTACCCAATGTCTTAAATCAGGTTTAAATCTCATTCTGCCCTCTGCACATGGGTGAATTTAATCCCCAATGTAGCATTTTGCCCCAAAATACACCACTGAAATTGATTCCTCATGCATGTATTTAAGTTCAGTAGCATAATATGCCCTGGATAATTTTTGGTTGACATTCAAATCTAAACTTCTCTATATTTGGGGGTAGTTTTGAAATTCAGGCATTTAGTGTGGATTCAGCTCTTATGTGCACGTAAATCTGAAATATCTGGTTCCTGGACACAGGATTATCTGGAGCAAATTCAGGGACCCTTGACTACTAGGTTTACTGAATATGACCACATCTGAGGTATAGTACTTTATTTCCAAAAGATGACACTATTTGGGTTAAGCCATCAAAAGGGAGCTCAATAAACGAAACAATGCACAGTATCCCAATGTTTTACTATTCTGAGTACCGTTCTGTGAGCCCGCATAGTCTTTACTCAACCAAAGTTAGTGGCATAAGCAGCCAACAGAAACACATTTCCATTTTTTTCTACCAATTCCTCCCACTAATTGCCACCCCACGCTACATATGTTCAGAATTAATCTAAAACACATATGAGCCATCAGATAATCTGCAAAACTACTAACCCTCATAGTCGCATAAACAAACTACACTGTTGTATATCTTTTACTTCTGGGTTAGTACAAAGAACATTTACTACCATACTGCTCCTTGAGACAGACTCCTGTTTGACTTAATTTATAAATGGCAATTTTCACACCTAACAAATACAGTTGGAGACCATTTTAAATGGCCAAGAGATACAGAAACAGTGCCAAGAAAAATATACTCCCAGGACATGCAAGGAGACATTCTCCAGCAGCCAAGTGTAAAAAGTATTGCCCAGTGGGAATAAATGAAGTGTAATTAAAAACTTTACATTCAAAGAAAAACCAGCATTTCTAAACTTACTGTTAGTTCCTGCGATTTACTGGTAGGATGGGAAGGGAAGTATGGCAGTTTTTACACAAGTAGTGTGGAGACTCTGAATTCAATCCAGCTCCTTGGACGTCAGTGGAAATACGTCCATAAAATATTCTGGATGAAATCCTGGCCCCACTGAAGTCAACGGGGACAGGTTTTCACCCACTTGTTTTAAAAAAATTAAACAGTTTGTTTTCATATTGGTTTAACTCTCAGGAAAACTGATGCTTTGATATTTAATCAAACAGGTATTCTGCTTTACATCATTTTGTAAGTGGCTTCCATACTACGAGTGTCACAAATGAAGTCTGTCTAACATACCTTTTTCTAAACTTTCACAAAAAAAAAACACTTCATTAGCAAAATGGCTACGACTCACATCAAGCTCAGAAACACCCGTTGTATTTGTCAATTTTTATTTTTTATTTCATTTCATGGGTTATTCATGGGTAGAGTTTGTCAAGCCTTTAGAATTTGCAGTTTCATGGGGTGAGCAAACTTTTCTTGATTTGTGAATGATTTGAAATGAACTAAATGTATTTATTTATACTCTAAAAGTGGATTCAGGTAGACTGGCATTTATTTCATGGTAACATCACCATTCTTTTTTATTCTCTAGCTCTTATCATAATGAGGGGGCCGTATAGGGCTTTTGAAGCATTAGGAACTATCCTGATATACTGTGAAACAGGAAAGCATCTCTTATTGACACTATGGATAGTTGATATAATATGGATATGACATACTTGTTTTGTCACCTAAACACCCTTAACAATGGAGTAAAGAATATTTTCCAGTTACACCAAAGATAAATTTGCAAACCAATAGTTTATACCATATGTAAGCAGGTTAGAATCACAACTTCCAAATACTAAAGCATTACATCTAATCAGGGCCGTCCCTAGGGGCGATGGGGCCTGGGACAAACCAGCTTTCCTGCTAGTCTCCTCGCCGTTCGCCAGGTGCACCCGGCCAGCCGACGCTCACTTAATCACCCAGCCTGCCTGCTCGTCGCTCTTCTCCTTGCCCACTTCACCTCCCCACTAGTCTTTTCACTGTCCTTTCGGCGTGCCTCCCCATCCGCCCGCCTGCTTTTATCTGCACCATCCGCCCACTCGCCAGTCTCCTCGCCGCCCACCCGCCTGCCACTCACCTCTCATTTGCCTCCTCACTCTGCGTGCCTGCTCGTCTCCTTGCCTGCCTCCTCACCTGAATATTGGGACAAATGGCATGCCAGTCATACATTGGTCGGGATGTGGGACAAAGGGCTAAATATCAGGTCAGTCCTGATTTTATCGAAGTGTGGGCCCCGCCAAAGCACGGGGCCCAGGGCGGTCACCCTGATTCACCCTACCCAAGTGACAGCTCTGCTTCTAGTAGTTTGTCACCTATCCATTGCTAAAATCATCAGAATTTAAGGGGGGGACAGAGGAGGGAAAGAAGAAAACCAACATTATGTGATTTATTTTTTAAGGTTGGGCACAATATATTGTAACTTGTCAAGGTTATAAGCCTTTTGGTGGACAAGTATAAATGCTTTTAGAACCAGCAAACTTTTCCAGATATTGGTTCAGGACTAATGATCAGAACAGTTGATAGGGTTATGATTTAGAGTATTTGAATGAAAAATATGCTTCCTGATTAATATGCATAAGTATCTTTTACTCTTCTAGTTTGTACGTTTTCTGTCATGAGTAGTTTGCTCTCTAGTATGGAGATAGTCTTTAGTCTTTGGCTCTGATTCAGGAAGGTTCTTAAGTGCGTAACTTCATTCATGAATATACCCAATTAAGTCTCATTAAGCAGCTGCCTGACTCAGGGCCTCTGTGGTGTCCAGTAAAGCTGTGCACTATTTCTGGGCAATGAAACTTTCCTTTCTGATAATGCATTCATCAGGGTCCATGGGCATAGTCACATGAGTAACAATGATCTGTGTGAAGAAGAGTTGGTAGGATTGGGATCCATCTCAGGTAATTCTAGTAAGAGTTTTCAGAGAGCTTAAAATTCACAGCAGAGAAACCTTTCTCATCCACTTATTTACAGAAACATTCTAGGTGAAATTTGTAAAGCACCAGCACAAGGCTTACATAGCACTTCATACCACTTAAACATTGTTCTGAAGTTCTAGGTGGGACTTGAATGGTATGTAGGGTTCGGCTGGTCCTTTGAGTGGAGTGAATTTTCCTTTCTTACTTTTAATTTTGTTATTAAAAGAAAGAAAGAAAGTTGCCTTCTAGAAGAAATTATCTCGACTTGGAGAGTATAACTCTTCTAAGAAGTTTGTTGATTAATTTCCATATTCCTCTTCCCTAGGGTCTGCCTGGCAAGGATGGACCCACAGGGCCCCAAGGTCCTCCTGGCCCAGTGGTAAGTACTGTCTATGTGGGATTTATTACTGTATGAGTTGAGGTCTTTCAGGATGTAGGTTGCTGCCTGTGCCAGCTGGGGCTAAGTAGCCAATTGCACTAGAGATTAGAATTCTGATTAATCATGGGCTTGGCAGAGAGCTGACTGTGCTGTGCCAGTTTTTTGGATCATTACCTTGAGAGACAATGACTCCCCCATGGCAAAGGGGGATTGAGTCACTCAATAAATAGGCTGCCATCTTGTGGTAAGTAAAGTAGCTGTGTTGTGTAAAGTGGACTAATAGTCCTTGGCATTGAGATGAGGCAGAGACTCTAGTCTTGCTGGAAGTTCTCTGACGTGAGCCACCAGAGTTCATTGCCCCAGGTCATGCAGCTGAAGCCCTGTAGAATGTATTCAAACATTTCAGAAAATAATTCAGAGACCATCTAGAGGCCAGAATCTGACCTCAGCTGTCTTCTGTAGGAACAATGCACATTCATCTGAGGGCAGAATTTTGCTCTTTGTGTTATAAATCTGCCTCTGGAAAATACATTTTTAAGGAGTGATATATTTACTAGCAAGCTTTGTAGTGAGGTTATAGGGAACTGTGGGCCAATTTGTCTGTGATGGTTTTAAATATTCTCTAATTGCTAGATTCTGCCAGTCTTACTCATGTTGTGTAGTAGGGCAGATGAAATCAGTGGGTAAGGTACTACACGTTGTGAGCAAGCGTGGCAAAATCTGACCCTAAAGTTTTGCTAACATGGACTAGGATAGAAGATATCTTTGTGGAAGGAATCTTGCATGCACCTTAGACATTCACAATCTGTGGTTTGAATTCCTTATTTGAAGGAATTCTTTATGTGACACTGAAAAATGTACAAGTGCTTTAACTTTATTACTTTATTAGAACTAGCCAGAATCAGGACACAAGACAATCTATTATTTACATGTTAGTGACAAGAAAGGAAAATATTTAGAAAGTAAAAGTCCATCTGCAATCTCCTGAGTTCTCCCCCACCCCATCCCTTGGCTACTGCACTTTCATCATTACTACTTTGGAGTCCTACAGGAATGGGGAAAAAAACAGTTGAAAAAACTGTAAAGAGTTAAAGTTTAATAAAAGCAAGGAAATCGTGAATTGATGCTACCATTATGTTGTGACTTACAAAGCACCCACTTGCCATTCATTTAAATGCTTAACTATTATTAAAAATAAAGATTCACAAGGCATGAGCATGCTATAAAATACCAGTCCATCTCCAGGTCAGTGCAGCGATCAGCTGACTGGCACAGGCCAACAGCATTCTCACAGACTGGCCAGCACACCAGATGAGAATCCACAAGGATAGAGGCTATGAGCCTAACCCATTTGGGAAATAAGATCTGAGGATTCATATGGGTGCAAATCTTGCCCTTGAAACTACAGCCACAGGAAGTGCCATAGTCACAGAACAGATGTGGTTATGCTGTATATGGAGGGGTGAGATGATGCCTGGGTGGGCCTGGAAAGAGGCAAGGCCAAAGGATCCATTGCTGTGTAAACCCTTCAATGATTCCAGAACATCAGACTGCAGTAACATCCACATGGTTGTTCCTTAACTGCTCAGCAATCTGGGGGTGGGTGGATTCTTTCATTTGTTCAGCTGTTCCCTGGTTATTCAAGCCAAGTGCCGAGATTTGTCCAACAGCCCTGGACTCTCAGACTCACTGAAGTCCAGGGGAGGTTTGGCCGAATAAGGAGTTTAGGATTGGGCCTTTACATTTAAATTTCCTTTGTGAAATTATGTAACTACTAGGGTGACCAGAGAGCAAATGTGAAAAATCAGAATGGGGGTAGGGGTTAATAGGAGCCTATATAAGAAAAAGGCCCAAACATCGGGACTATCCCTATAAAATCAGGACATCTGGTCACCCTAATAACTACACATTGAAAAAAGAACGTATTATTACTCGCTTAGTAATAGTGATGTTATCCTTTATGCTATTTGCATAATTCTAAATAAATAAATGCTACTTAGCACCTATTTCTTTACCTATTTGCAGCATTGTGCTGACATAAATGCATTACATTAATGAATATTCATCACTGTGACAAGCTCATCTAGAACAGCTACAGTCTCATTCTTAATTCACCTTCTTGTGCCTATTGCATGGGTTCTCCAAACAGGGTATAGTTTTAAATGTAGTCAATGTTTCAGTTCATTGAGGAATTGATATGTGAGGCAATCTGCTGGCAGTCTTAAAACACAATTTCTTTGAATTTGTAAATTGACCTTTTCGCTGATTTTTAATAAGGATTATTAATTCAGAATTCATTTATATGTTAATAGTAAGTTAAAAAAGAAAACACAATGAAAATAAACATTTAATCTCTGGCTTCTACTATTATGAACATGAAAGTGTATCCACAGGACTTGATAAAGGAGTAAATTTAGCAGCAATAATCTAACATAGTGTACTATGCATAATGCATAGTATTTTCACTTTTCAAATTACCAATGCACCATTGTGGAACTGCTGTAGCTAGGATGCTGACCATATAGTACAAAAATTGTGTTTAAGTATCTTTGTCAATAAGGACTCATTGATGTTGGATGTCACAATTAACTATTGACTCTCTCTTTTTCCATTTAGGGAATACCTGGTGCTCCTGGTGTTCCAGGGGTTATGGGAAACACTGGGCCACAAGGTGGTGTGGGACCCCCTGTAAGTAAGCTAACATAATCCTTATATATTAGCAATGCTCTGCTATTCAGTGTCTAACCTTCACCATTATCCATTACAAAGAGCTACACAGAATTGTGGTCCATTTGTTCATGAAGCCCTCATGCTGATTGCAATTAATGACTAAATGAAACATCCCATTGTTGGTATAATTTAGTTTTTATTTAGTTGTGTTTTGCTTTTGGTCTGACTGAAAATGTTGGGTAGAAATATACGCGTGAAAGCATCAAGAAAAGACGTTGTCCTTAAAGGTTAAAAGGATGCAGGATAGGGATTCATATTCTGAATGTAGCCATTTAATTTTCTTTCCATTTCAAATTACACTAAGGAAAATTAAATGTGCTGCTTTATTAGACATAACACTTTCCACAAAGATGGCATTTTTCAAAATGACCTGATTCTGATCTCGTTTTCCACCAGTGTAACACTGTTGACTTCAGTGAGTGTACTCCTGATTAACATGGGTATAAATGACATCAGAATCAGACCCACTTCTAAAATGTAATTACAGACTTCAACTACAGAAAATTTTGCCATTGATGTCAGTGAGATCCCTTGGGCCCTTGATTCTGTTCAGGATCTAATGCTCAATTTTTCTACCATTTAAATGTCAGTGACTTTTTTTAATACATGAAAGAAAATATTTTAAGTAAAAAAACTATAAAAAGAGGGTATAAATTCCGCACTAGTGACAGTTTGGGAGTTTTTCAGTTGACCTTTTAGGGGTGACTATTCAGATAATATTTTGAATTCATAAATTAGAAATTTAACATTTTAACATTTATTTCCTTATGTAGCCAGCTTAAAAATATTTTTATATATTATAATGGATGTTATAATCTTATGTTCTAGAAAGTATTTGAATCTGATATTGTCCAGCTGCACATCTGGCTTGATTTGTAGAATACTAAATAATTTTAGATTTTTTTCAAATATCCGGTTGGCTTTGGTGATTTATACTAACAGAAACATTTGAAATATTTGACAAAATGGGAATATAATGGCTGATGATAAAATATAAGCAAAGATAATAGACTAACAGTCTCTTCGTCATACTCTACCAGTATTATAATTAAATACTCAATTAAGAGATTTGGTGAGCTATAAAACTTATCTGGAACTGGAGCATTGACAATAATGTAGGCACATGCTCCAGAAATTGGTCTAAATTTTCGTAAGTGAAGATATGCCTGAGGGTCATATGAGGCCAAACTCTGTGAGTGCCTGAAGTCTTACTGGAAAGACAAACTAGAGAGGTCAAAAATGACTGAAAATCAGGATTGCATCCAACAAAACCTACAGAATGGCCGGGTTCAAAAGCAAGTACATTTCTGCCTGTGCAGCAGATTTCAGTCCACACTGCAGTTGGCTCCAGTGCCATTTTAGAGACAACCCAGGCAACAGAATACAGTGTGAAGAGGAAGATGAACTTAACAGTAAGGGAACAGAAGCCCCTCTGTGTTTCCAGAATCTCATCCTGGCTACACTACTCCGAGAACGAGACAGCACTCACAGTCATTAGGCAGGACGAGTCTTCTCAGACTAAAGGGTCAGAAATGAGGAACAGTGGAGAGAAAAAAGCTGGGAAAGGTAACCATCTGCTAGTCAGTCACAGAGAGGAGAAATACCTGCTGGGTATTGAAAAGGAGAGAGCATATTTAAGAGAATATTGCCGTCCCTTTGCCAGGGTTATATAGGGTTCTAAAACTGAGTTGTTTACTTTCCTTCCTTTTACTGTTATACTCTCATATTTAGCCATTCAAACATACAGTACTTAGAACTAGAGAGAAAGGTGAGAATTAATTTTGTTTAATCTTTTAACAGGGTGCTCCTGGTGCAAAGGGGGAAAGGGGTGAACGGGTAAGTACTCTGTAGGCATATTCAACAGCCACAAGTACGTTTCAATCTGACCTTCTGTCCCATAAACTCCCCATTGCGGTAATTTACAGTCACTCCACTTATAGCTATGGATGAGTTTAGATCTAATCTGACAAATTTTTCTTCTTCACTGATCTCTGTCCCTCACTCTAAATTTTAATAAAATTTAAAAAGAAAGTATCAGTGAGCATATCCCATAATCTTTTGTTGTCACCATTCCCAGCCTTTTGTTTTTTGTCTGAAAACAGGAGTTTCTCATTTCCAACTCTGTTATCAACATCCTTGGGCAAGTCCCAGAGGTTCTCTGCCTCATTTTCCCCATCTTTAACATACGGACCATAAAGACATCCCTCCCACATCCTCTCTGAGCACATTCAAGACAAAAGTGCTGTTGGAGCAATGTGTTGCTATGGTGTTGTTGTTATCCAGGGTGACATTCAGTCCCAGGCAATGGTTCGTGCAGTTGCTCGTCAGGTGTGTGAACAGCTCATCCAAGGTAAGCAGATCAATATCTCTTATGTTTGAATTTTAGGTGCCGGTTTCTACAGCTATAGAATAGATCTGTAGCTGGTACGAAAACAAAAAGCCACCGAACAATACCTCCCCTCTAACGGTGTATTCCCTAGACCACCGAACAATACCTCCCCTCTAACGGTGTATTCCCTAGACCACCAAACAATGCCTCCCCTCTAGCAACGTATTCCCTAGGCCACTGAACAATACCTCCCCTCTAGCGATGTATTCCGTAGGCCACTGAACAATGCCTCCCCTCTAACGGTGTATTCCCTAGACAACTGAACAGTGCCTACCTTCTAACAGTGGATTCCCTAGGCCACCAAACAATACCTCCCCTCTAATGGTGTATTCCCTAGACCACCGAACAATACCTCCCCTCTAACGGTGTATTCCCTAGACCACCGAACAATACCTCCCCTCTAACGGTGTATTCCCTAGACCACCAAACAATACCTCCCCTCTAACAGTGTATTCCCTAGGCTACTGAACAATACCTCCCTTCTAACAGTGTATTCCCTAGACCACCGAACAATACCTCCCCTCTAACGGTGTATTCCCTAGGCCACCAAACAATGCCTCCCTTCTAACAGTGGATTCCCTAGACCACTGAACAGTATCTACTCCCTAATAATGTATACCCTAGGCCACCAAACAGTACCTACCCCCTAACAGCACATACACTTGGCCAGCAAACAGTACCTACCCTCTAACAGCATGCACCCAAGGCCACTGAACAATGCCTGCCCTCTAACAGTGTATATTCTAGGCTACCTAAGAGTATACACGCTATACTTCTCCACCCACAAGTACACACTTTATCATCACCACAACTACCATACATCACAGACCACATTCTTAACTTCTTCCCCTTAGGATGAGAGCCTTCCAGCACCCCTTTCACCAACCTACCCCCTTCAAACATCCCTGGGCCAGATTACCCACTTTGTCCTGAATTTGGTGGAATCTTTCCCCACACAGGTCACATGGCCAGATATAATTCAATTCTGAACCAGATTCCAAGTCAGTCTGTCTCAGCACAAACTATTCCAGGACCTCCTGGTGAGCCAGGTCGACCGGGATCTCCTGGGTCACAGGGAGAACAAGGAGCACCAGGAAGACCTGGATTTCCAGGCAATCCTGGGCAGCCAGGAAGACCAGGAGAAAGAGGTAGGCTGAATACTTAAAATGTATGGTAACATAGATCACCATGGTGCAATAGTATGATTACTTTACTTACCTGACTTAATTTTATCATGTGAACATAGTTTTCTCTCTAGTTAAGAGCTGGTCCTAAGCCGTAGTGTTTGGGTAATACTGAAAGCTATGGAGACCGCCAATCACCAAGTTAATGCAACCTTTACAGAGTGTGATAGGGTAGAATCACATTTGGGATTGATGCAACCCCTGCTAAGGACTGACGATCATATGAAGATGCACATGGTGCAAGAGGTTTGCCTTTTGCAGAATTCTGGGGTTGCAGAAGTTTACAGCTCCAAATGTGTTTCCTTTTGAAATCTGTTTTTTTTTTTTGCCCTCCACCCTGCAAATGAAGGCGCTATAGTCAAAGAATATCGGGTTAAACTGGTAGGTTAGTTCTGGAGAAAACGTAGAATTTTCTTATTGAATTTGAAATGAATTGGACTAAAGGTTCTTAAATTATCATACCATAATGACACACATTGATCAGATGGGGAAGTTGTGTACTGTTCGAGAAGGGAGGGCTGGGTCAGGGTCAGGGTCAGATGGTAAAAAGGAGAGGATAATGAAGAGGGTGAAGCAAAAAACGAAAAAATTAAATGAAATTATGCAATTAACCAGCCACTTGCCAAACTTCCCCTTCATCCTTTTACCTATATTTATATGATGTCCCTTTGCCCTCTCCTCGGTCGGTTTTGTCTAATTAAATAGCAAACTCTGTGGGGCCTGACTTTTTTCCAATCTGTGAGATATCTGGCATGCTTTGATGTACTTTCTAAATAATAACAATAGCCTCACAATGGCACTGTGAAACTAAATCAGTCAGTGTCTATGAAGTGCTTTGATATCCTCACAGGGAAGGCACTGCTGAAGAGCCAAGAATCATTGTTCTTATAATTGCAATAACCAATAAGTGGCATTTTAAAACATTTGGTCCAATGGCTGTTCACATCCTGGAGCTTAACAGGTCAAATATCCTGTGTGGTAGCCAGAAGACTAATATTATATTGTTCTGAGGAGAACACTTTTGAGTGACCTTTGAATTTGCCAACCCTCCTCCCCCACAAGTCTCTACGCCCTCAAGGCCATAACTCGAATGACCATAGTGTAAGAGGAGATGAGATTTAAAGTGCAAGCTTGTCAGTGATGGATTTTTGCACTCAAGCTGAACAACGACAGACATTGTTCCAGGGTACCAGGAAAGAGCGGGGAGGGGACAAGACTAGAGGGAGATGGGAAGATGAAACAAACAAGGGACTGACTGAAACTGGATGAGTGAGAGAAACCAATGTGGGCTGCAGGAGAACTGCCTCCATAGTCTAAATCTTTGCACAGTTTAAACGGTTTCTTAGAGTACACAGAAATCGCACAGGGGTTAAGCACATTTATATTAACATAATGAGGGACAAATGATGTTATTGATTGTAAAAATTAATCTGCAAGAAGCAGCACGGGCAATACAGCTAGTACAGAAATGACAGAGAACTTAGAATAGTTGTGATGACAAAATATTGCCGAAGAATGAGTCCCTCACATTCATTATTGCTGAGGATGTAACAGCTGCTGCAACAGAATCTACACTTTGGGAGGGAGCTTTTGTTAATTTGGATTTGGAAATAAAACAAGTCTCCATTAAGCATGCAGTCAACCACTGTTAGTCAGCTGGAGCTGCTCATAGGCTTTTACTTGATTGCCGGCCCCACAAAAGAACTTCCAGGCTTCTACCTGCCCTGGAATCCATGGTTCAGATTGAACCATTTTAGAACATTGCATGGCAGATGTTGTCATCTCTTACACATTTGGGAGATGATAGACAACGCACAGTGTGACTGTGAACACCAGTCACAAAGTGTAGACCGTATTTTAAATCAATGCCCACTTTGGTCGTTTGCAGAGGGCATCTCAGACTTACATCAAGCATCTCCCAAAGCTACCTGCTGGCTCACTAATCTGGCGTAGTTATTGGAACATCACTAATCATCTCTCTTGACACAAAAGAAGTAGTACCGTCATGGGGAGAAAATACTGGATAGTAAAGGGCTCTTTAAGAGAAACAAGAACCAATGGCTGGAAGCTGAAGCCAGAAAAATTCAAACTAGAAATTAGTCACAAATTTCTAACAGTGAAGGTGATTAACCATTGGAACAAACGACCAGTGGAAGTGGTGGATTCACCATCTTTTGATATTTTTAGATTAGGTCAGGTTGCTTTTCTGGAAAATATGCTTTAGCCAAACACAAGGTATTGGGTTCAATACAAAGGCAACTGGGTGAAATGTAATGGCTTGTGATATACAAGATGTCATACCAGATGATCTAATTGCCCTTTTCAACCTTCAACTCTATGAATGTTTGGATTTAAGAATTCCACCCCCAACAGACAATTCTGGAGAAATCTCCACAACATGGCATTTCCTCCTCTTTGGCTCCCTCTTTGGCGTTTTATGATTGGAGGAGGCTATCTTAGCGTTAGCTTTTACTCAGAAAGGAATTTTAGATCACAAGCAACCTGAAGTTGATTAATTTTCCTATGCTCTGCTGTGCTGTTTTGGGTGCTTGCCATCCGTATGACTTCATTGAGAGTTTGCCTGAGTAAAAACTAAATAAAATCTGAGCAAGGATCTCAGAGTTTAGTCCACAGGGTACATGGTTTCTCAGTTTGAATATATATGTTTCAAATTTGCCATTGCTTATTGATATAACTTCACCTGCCGTATGTGTGTATGTGAAAGAATAATAGAGTGTGGGAAGAGTTGTGGTTTGAAAGCTCTTGTGGCAGTTGCTTTCTGAAGCACCATTTTATTGCTGGCTTAGTGTAAGCTTAAAATAGGGCTTACACTAAATATCCACATAGATTCCAGATGTTTACTGCGGGCCAGTCTTTGACAGTTTTCATGAACAAAGTAATGCACTTGTGCACACTTTGCCTCCTGCATGTGCCAGCATTTGCTTCCAGAACAAACTACTATTGTCTGCAGTGAGGCAAGGTGGATGAGGTAATATCTTTCATTGCCCCAACGTCTGTTGGTGAAAGAGACAAGCTTTTGAGCTACACAGAGCTCTTCTTCAGATCCAGGAAAGGCACTCAGAGTGTCACCGCAAAATACAAGATGGAACAGATTGTTTAGGCTATGTCTACACTTGCAGAGTTTTGCGCTGTCAGTTTCACCGGTGAGAGGGAACTGGTAAAAGAAGAGCGCTGGTTTGTGTTCTCACTCACTTCCATAGGTGTCAGGTCATGTTCACATTTGCAGCACTTCCATCGCCTATGAGAGCAGTGCACTGAAGGCAGCTATCCCACAATGCAGCTCTCTCCATTTTGAGGATAGGTCTTGGGGGTGGGGAGTGATGGTGTGGCATCCTGAGTCCTTGCATAGCCTTCCCTCTCCAAACACTGATCAGCTCCAGTAGCTCAGCATTGCTCCAAGCAGGGGATCATTTGCTCCATGGTGCAGCCATTGTCACCTGGCCACATGATAAGTGAGCGCTTGCCAAGAAAACAGGAAGGGGAGTTTTAAAGTTCCCGGGGCTTTATGGGGGGGGGGGGGGGTTGGACGTCTGTTTACCAGGCATCAGAGCAGCAGAGCTGCAGGCCAAAGTGGTCACCTAGCACTGTTGGATATCCTCCAGAGGCTAAAAGCTGTGTAAACAGGAAGATGATGTCTTCACTTGCACATCACTGCAGAAGTATCACTGGGAAGAACTGAACGCTTCTTGTGGAGGTGGTCCCTGAGTTTCACCGCAAAAAGTCATTGGCAAGTGTAGACACTCTCGTGGTTTTTGCACAGAAAGGGAATTTTTGTGCTTTACGTTACAAGTGTAGACATGCCCGTAGCGTTTTCTAACAGACCATCCAAGCTGAAGTGGCCTGTTAACACCTCTGCAGTCATAGAAGAAAAAAGGGGAGTTAGTGGGTTACAGACTATTGTAATAAGCCATCAATCCGGTGTCTTTTACTGACACATGGTGCTTAATGTCTAGCAAAGTTATGAATTTAAGCTCCCAGGCTTGTCTTTTGAAGGTGTTATGAAGGTTTCCTTTGAAGATGAGAATTGAAAGGTCAGATATGGTGATCCAGAGGAGATAGGGTGTTTTTGTCTTTTATCATTTTTCTGTTTGTTCACTTGAGACTGTAGTCATTGTCTGGTTTCACTCACATAGTTGTTATTGGGGCATTTAGTGTACTGGATGTGATATGTCACACATTGTGATAGGCATGGGTAGGGCCCATGGATCTTGAAAGGGGGTTATTGATCATCATAGCAGTGGAGGTATGTCTGCAGTTTTCGCATCTCATATTATGACAGGGTCCAGTGAGACTTTGTGTTGGGGATTCCAGGTCTGTGGGGAGCTTGCTTCTAATGATGAGCTTGGAGAGGCTGGGAGGTTGCTTGAAAGCCAGAAGTAGAGGTTCAGGAAATATTTCTTTCAAGATGTGGTCCTCATCAAGTATGGGTTGTAATTTTTTGATGACACCCTGTACGGGTTCCAGTTTGGGGCAGTAGGTGACAACTAGGGGTGTGAGGTTGAAGGGTTGGTTTGTTTTTTTTCTGTATTGAAACAGGTTTTCTTGAAGTATTTGGGTGGTCCATTCCATGATGCAATCTATGTCCTTGTTTGATAAAGGTGATTTTTAGTGTGTTAAGGCAGTGGTTCCCAACCAGGGATCTGGGGCCCTCTAAGGAGTTGTGGGCAGGTTTCAGGGGGGTCTGCTAAGCATGGCTGGTGTTAGACTCGCTAGGGTCCAGGACAGAAAACCAAAGTCCCGCTGTGCAGGTTTGCAGCCTGGGTCCCCAAGCTCCACCACCAGGGCGAAAGCCAAAGCCTGAGCAACTTAGCTTTGCGGTGCCCATTGTGGCGTGGGGCTCTGGGTAGTTGCCCTGCTTGCTACCCCTTAACACCGGCCCTGGCTTTTATATGCAGTAAAACAGGTGTTGTCACACAAGTGGGCCATGGAGTTTGTAATAGTATGTTGGGGATGGGGGAGAAGGGCTCAGTAAGAAAAAGGTTGAGAACCCCTGTGTTAAGGTATGTATCCTGGACTTTTTCCTTGGAGCATATTCTGTGGTATCTGAGTGCCTGGGTGTAGATAACAGATTTCTTGGCATGTTTGGGGTTGTTACTGATCTGTGAAGATAAACGTGGTGATCTGTGGGTTTCTTATGTATAGTTATCTGGATGGTTCTATTGTTGAAGTCAGTCGTGGTGTCCAGGAAGTTGATGCTGGTGCAGGAGTGTTCTAGATAGAGTTTAATGGCTGGGTGGTGGTTCTTGAAGTTCAGATGGAAATCTGAGGGATTTTAGGTCGTCAGTCCAGAGAATGAAAATATCATTGATGTATCTCAGGTGTGTATCATTGATTTCATGGTGTGTTTGTCCAGAAATTCTTCCTCAATGTGGCCCATGATGAGGTTGTCGTACTAGGGAAGCATCCAAGTACCCATGGCTGTTCCCATCTTTGGACAAAGTGTTTGTTGTTGAATGTGAAAATTATGACTGCAGAGTTAATGGGCGACTTCATTTTGAATGATTTCTGTGAAAATATATTAACTACTTCTGCTAAACGGTCTGTTCCACCTTGTATTTAGCTGTGACACTCTTGAGTACTTTTCCCGGACCTGAATATCTCTGTGTAATCTTGAAAACTTGTCTCTCTTACCAACAGAAGTTGGTCCAATAAAAGATACTGCCTCCTTCACCTTGTCTCTCTCATGTACTACTGTGGCAGTTTAAATGTATTTGCCTTGCTGCAATACCCACAGGAAAGCTAACAGTGGAACGGTGGGTTCAGTCCTCTTTTTTGCAGCTACCATGGCACATCAACTGTCTAAGTAATACCTAGAAAATATTTTGCATTTGGAATCCAGAGCTAATATTTGGCATGAAGAATTCATTTTTAAAAGCAGGAGGAATTCAGCCCCGATCACATAAGTATTGTTTTGCATGCTTCTGTGGCAGGATCCCACAGGAATTAATGTGTGGGTTGTAGCATATCTGTTCAATCTGGGACTACTTCCCACATATACAGTACAATAAAACCATTCACACAAGGTGTCTCATAGCATTTCACAATGAAATTGAAGGTCACATGGTAACCAAATGCTAGATTTCAAAGAGAAGTCTTCCGTTCAGATGAATAAACAGGAAAGAACTTCAGGAGCCCTGAGACCAGCAGGCAAAATATTGCTTTGCTAAGAAGTGCAGAAGAAAGAACACTGGGGTAACATTTTGAAAAGTGCCTGAGTAACTTAGTAGCTCAAATCCCATTGCTTTATAATAAGATTGGGAATGCTAGGACCTAAGTTACTTTTAAGAATGAGACTTAGCCATTTTTGAAAATTTTACCCTGGCCATTTGTGACTTTAAACAATGGGATAAATGCTAACATCTGTTCTAAGGAGCTTAGTAAGCTGAGGGGAAAATATCAAATAAGCAAAACAGAACCCAGCCACTGGTCATGAGAAGAGCAAGAGTTTAAAGAGGAACATGACATCATCCTGGAAGCCAGCGTAGGATTCTGGAGTAGGAGTTGCATGCTAAGCAGTCAGAATCCTGGCTGTTGAGTTGCTATAATAGTCTGCCAATACAGTTTGGCAGGCAGTTCAGGAAATGAAGAATTACAGTAATCAACTGTAGTTGTTATAGAGGCGTGAATTCCAATCTCCAGGTCAGGGCTGCAGGGATTGGGGTGTAATCTGGTAATAGTTCTCAAATGAGAAAAGGAACATTAGTAACACGTTTAACACGTTCTCACATAGGCCGTAGTGTAATGTTACACCCAGATACAGAAGAAGTGGCACTGCATTACGGCCATCAAGTGGCGAGGTGGCCACAGGCACTGAATTTAATCGTTGCGCACAGCTAAAAAGAAGCATTTTATGTTTAATGGTAGTGAGTTTTTAAAAGATTTTGACTGCCATAAATTCATGGGTGAGACATAAAGAGTTAAATCCACAAAAGGATTTAGGCACAAAATTTCAGACCTAATCCCTGCTCAGCTGGTGCCTACATTCCCTGGGTGCCTACATTTCTGCTGGTAAAATCCCTAAGGTGGCCAAATTTCTGCTGCCGGGCACATGCACAGCTACCTTGGTCCTGATGCCTGGGTGCCTAAGCTCCAGGGAGATCCTCATACTAGGCCAGTTGTCCCCAACCTTTTTCGTCTGGCAGGTGCCAGACAACAAGCCACAGAGGACCGTGGCGATGGACGAGCATCTGCCAAAATGCCGCCGACAAGCGGAAACGTCAATAGGCATCGCCGCTGACAAGCAGCATCATCCAGAGGCATCGCCTCCAAAATGACATCATCTGGATGATGCTGGTTGTTGGCGGCATTTTGGCGGATGCTCATCTGCTGGCCAGTACACAGGGGCACTTAGATGCCCTGGTGGGCACCATGGTGCCTGCGGGCACCGCATTGGGGATCCCTGTACTAGGCAGTGCCCTATCTATCTAGCATAAGGCCTTGCATGAAATGCTGGTATGGGTAGTGCAAAGTAGAACAGTTTCAACAGGAGAGATTCAGAGAGAGACCTTTCCCAGGGTAACCCTATAGCCCAGTGTCTGGGATTCAAATCTCTGCCCCACATCTGGTAGAGGGTGGTTTTGAACTCGTGAGTGCTCTAACCACTGGGCTAACAGTTGTAAGGGGGGCTGCTGCATCCTCATTTATTTATTTTATTTTGTAGAAAGGATTTTGGTGCCTAACTCCGTGAGAAACGTGTGACACTATCTCAGGGTTCTCAGGACTGAGAGATGCACTGTTACCAATCTGCCTGAGAGAGAGACTCGTTTGTGAATAACTAGTTGTCAGGTCCCTGACACCACTAGTCTGTAAGCCACCCAAACAAAGTCCTTAGAGCTCTGCCAGCCCCTCCTTTGCCTTGCAGATAAATAACAGGCGCACCCCAAATCCTGAACTCCTCTGAAAGCATCCCCCTGTAGTATCCAGCCCCTGTCACTGGACACACTAATTTACCAGATTCCCTGTTCCCAAAGGAATAGTATAAACATAGCTTAATTGGTACAACTCAGGATTAGGTCTTTTATCACACCACACCACACCACAAAGATATATTTATAGTGAAACAACCATATGTTAATTATCAAAGATTAAGATTTAAGATCTACCGAGTCAGGATAATAGAAATAAAAATAATTACATATAAAACAAGAAGTATAACATGCTTCTTAGAGTCTACACTTAATTTTATTTAAATAGGCTAAAATTCTTGTCTGAAGTAGTTTCTCAGTAGGGTCAGCACCCAATGTTATTTTAAGGCAGGGGTCAGCAACCTTTCAGAAATGGTGTGCCAAGTCTTCATTTATTCACTCTAATTTAAGGTTTCACCTGCCAGTAATACATTTTAACATTTTTAGAAGGTCTCTCCCAATAAGTCTATAAACTATTGTTGTATGTAAAGTAAACAAGTTTTTTAAAAATGTTTAAGAAGCTTATTTTTAAATTAAATTAAAATCCAGTTCTTATGAGTTTAGAGCAGTGGTTCTTAACCTGGGGCGCATGCACCCCCTGGGGCAGGGCTGCTGCAAGGATATTTTGTGCCCTAGGCGAAACTTCCACCTTGCCCGCCTCCCCCCCGCCGCATCAGTTCATCGAGGAGCAAATCTCAACGAGCCTTTATAGACCCCAGGGGCCAGCCATGCCCAGGGGCTGCTCCCCAGACCAGGTTCCCCCCTCCCCGCCCCCTGGTCTCCCCTGGAGGGGGCACAGCCCCCCTGCAGCCCTCCCAACCCCACCCAGGTGGCCCCCACCCCGAATCTACTCACTGGCTTTGCCAGGCTTGGGCCGCTGCAGCAGCTCGGCAGGGAGGAGCTGCCTTTTGGAGGCACCGGAGAGCCAGAGTGTCCAGCTTGTGGCAGCAGTGAGCCTGAGCCATGTAGGAGCCGGCATGATGCAGAGGGGTAGCAGCCCTGCAAAAGTGGTGTCGCCGCTAGTGGGGAGCAGCTGCACCCTCCCACTCCTCCTGACCAGGCTGCGGCCCTGCACCCCCAGGAGCTCCTGCAGGCTGCAGTGGATGTATGAAGGTGCCAGTCCCCATGTGCCCCCCGGCTCCTCCCTTGCCTAGGATTACCATATTTCAACAATCAAAAAAGAGGGGAGAGCCCTACCCTAGCCCTGCTCCCATCCACTCCCTCCTACTTCCCACCCCAATTGCCTCGGTTGGAACCCCCAACCCTCCCCTGCTCCTTGTCCCCTGACTGCCCCCTCCTGAGACCCCCTCCACCCTAACTGCTCCCCTAGGACCCAGCCCCCTACCTGTCCCCTGACTGCCCCAACCCTTATCCACACCCCCTGCTCCCAGACAGACCTCCAGGACTCCCACACCCCATCCGACCATTCCCCACCCCCTGACAGGACCCCCAGAACTCCTGACCCATCCAACCCTCCCCTCTGCTCCCTGACTGCCCCCTGGGACTCCCCTTACCATGCCCATGCCGGTCAGATGCTGGCTCCATGTGGAGGCAAAACTCCACATGGAGTGCTGAGGAAGCGGTAGGGGGGGAGCTGTGAGAGGGGCGGCAGTGGCGGCTCACACTTCCGGGAGCCGCAAAACCCGAGTGCAGTGAGCGGAGAGCTGGGGGGCGCCTGCCTGGGCTACGGCCTGGTACCCCTCCCTGGGGGTTGGGGGGACTCCTGCAGTGGATGCATGTAGGCGGCGGGCCCCATGTGTCCCCTGGGTCCCTCCTCACCACGCTTGGGCTCTGTGGCTCTTGGGAGTGTGAGCCACCTCTGCCCTTCCCGCAGCAGGCTCAGGGCCCTGCGCCCCGGCGGCTCACACTCTTGGGAGCCACAGAACCCAAGCGCAATGAGGGAGGAATCGAGGGGCGTGCCTACCGCCAGTCTGGGGTCCTGGCTGCCAGCCCCGCTCAGCCTCCTGTCAGCCTGGAGTTCCCTTCACTCAGCCGACAGCGGGCTGAGTGGGGCCAGCGGCTGGGACACTGGCTGGCAGCTGCATGCCACGCAAAATCAGCTCGCGTGCCAAAGGTGGCACACATGCCATAGGTTGCCAACCCCTGTTTTAAGGGATGTTCCTTAACCATTTTAAACATTAAATGGCAGTTTGTGATAATTGCATTGTATACTTGAGGGGAGTAAAACATACACTTGAGAGCAAAATATATGATATGTGAAGGGAAATGATGTTTCCTTAAAATGTCCCTTATTTTTCATGTGCTTGCCCCTATTTCCATCCAATAAAGGTGGTCACTATCTCTTCCCTAATGCCTTCTTGCAGTGTTTCCAACCAGGACAGGCTGGGAATCCCATTTTCATTAATGTAATTGTACTGCCCAGTTACACCGTCAAATGCAGGATAGGTGCTGTCCCTGTACCCCAGGTATAGTCCAATATACCTTTGAAGGAAGCACACCCCCCACCCCAGAGGAAGCTCTTTTCCCCTTGCTATTCTCCTCCTGTTACATCTCACTGCCCTCCTTCTGCATTTAGCTCAGAGGGGTGATTGTGAATGAGCCAATACTCAATTTATATTTCAACAGGCAGACCGTTTCAGCTGGTCTAGCAGGACACCAGTTTTTCACTGGGAATAATACCTTGATAGAAACAGTCAGGGCGTTCTGTCAGTACATAGCCATAACGTTTTTAAACATCATGAGTACATACATTTCACAAGGATATGAATGACCAGCATGATCCTGGTTTTGGTATCTTACATGACCCTTTTTATAGATAAATACCATGACAGAAATGTAGTGGATTTTGTCCACTACAAATGAGTATGTCAGGGGCTACTGTTAGAGAGCAGTGACCCCTTTGCCAGTTGACACTGAGGGTTTCTTAGGGTCACAGCCGTTCATGGCTGTGAATTTTTAAGCAGAGGGAGGTGCCTTCCTTGGGCCCAGACTTAGGTGCCCAACTCCCTTTGAAGGGCAGGGCTTAGGCTATGCCCCTCTCCTTGACATTTCCTATGGGCTAGCTTAGCAATGATGGCTTGTGTGAATCCCATTCTTTACTGCCTAATGGAATCCTCAGCATTGACTTAGGCATCTAGGCTTCCTACACAAGGCATGGGGAGCATTAGGTGCTGGCATAAGGGCTGACTTCCTCTCTATCCGGGGGGGGGAGTGGGTGGGGGTGTGTCTGTGTGTGTGTGGGGGGGTGTGTGTGTGTGTGTGTGTGCACATGCGCGTGCGCGTGCACTTGACCTGCAACCCCCTGCCCTGGGCCTGTCCCAACTCCATCCCTTCCTCCAGGCCCCCACCCCTGCCCTGCCTTTTGGCCACTGTCGGAAGACAGGCTATTGAGCTAGTTGAACCATTATTTGTTCCTAGTATGGCCATTCTTAGGTTATTTTCTTATGTTGGGATAGCTGCTTTATAACAAGTGTATGAAAGGATGCTATAGGAGTAGTTCAGGAGATAAAATATGTTAATGTGGGGCTTTTTCTATTCCACTGGCTATGTGGTCTCCTATGACATAGGACGGATACTGAGTTGATGTCTTCAGGGGAAGTTCAGCCATGTTGCAAGGGGTGGGGGTGGAGGTACCTAACTCACCTGCTATGGCAGGAGGGACATCAGAGCTACATGGAACTGGCAACCTCAGACAGGGTCTTATTACCTGTTCTTGGGACCAGATTCTGTACCTCATTGTAGGTTCTTTCTATTGCTCTTAAAGGGGATGCAGTGGCCCCCTGAGGACTCCTGCCAGTGCAAGGGTGGTATAGGACCAGCACAAGATCTGCTTTAGGGGCAGGGAGTTGGTGAAACACATAGTGGCCTGGCTGTTCTGGGCTGCAGCACACTACAGAGACAGCTGTGGCCAGCTGGGGCTTCCTCTTAATTTATTTCAGAGGCTGCACTGGGGCAGGCTGGAAGTAGAGAGGCATAAAGCCACCTTTAATGGCCCCCTGCTGCACCTTCTCTGCTGATCCTCTTGGGCAGTGTGGCCTGTGCTTCCTCTCTCTCTCTACCCTGCTGGTGCCATACTGGCAGCAAGCCTTAGAAAAGTTGTGACACCCTTTGGTAGACTGCCTGTAGCAGGAGGGAGAGATGGGATCCCCCCGCTTTCAATACCAAACACCAGTCTGTGGAAAGATGACTGAGCCAAGCAGCCGGTTTATAAAGACCTATGTTCAAGTGTTGGTCTGATTCTTAATATTTCAATAGGTTTACCAGGTGAGAAGGGAGAAAGAGGCAACCCGGGTGTTGGAACACAAGGTCCCAGAGGCCCACCAGGCCCTGCAGGTAAAGTTATTACTCCCCAGAGCTCTCAGGGTTAACACATAGCTGTAACCCCTTCTAGTATTTGCAGGCCAGTTGAGATTTTCAGGGATCCGTCTAGCAACTTGCAGGCTTTGGCTACAAGACTCTTAGTGTCCCAAATCTACCTCAGTGTCACAGTGCTTGTGTCATGACATCACAAGCCAGCATCACAACATGTTCTCCCTTTGCCTGAAATAAACCGCTTGTCCAAAGGAAACGTGTTTTCATGGAATAAGGAGTGGATGCATTTGGTTTCTTATTGAAATATTTATGTCTACTGGAAAGGTTTATATTTAGTTCACGGAAAAATATACAGGGTGAAATCCTGGCCCAATTGAAGTCAATGATAAAAATAGATTTGACTTCAGTAGGGCCAGGATTTCCCGCACTGAGTATATTGCTAGAAAGGCAGAGTATTCCATGTGTGTAATACGGAATGGAGGAGGTAAGGGAGGTTGGACTATCCTCCTCAAAAAGTTACCTGACACTTGGTGCAATCTGTTGAGCAGTAAAGTAACTGCAAACATTTGCTCATCAGAGGTATTATAATAAACTTTCAGGATAAAAAACCCCTCTGTCTGGTAGGGAGGACGTAAGGAGGACTTAGCAGTATCCAGAGAGTATGTGAGGCTCATCAGCAGTAGCGAAATCACGCAAAACTCTTGCTGGGGGAGTTTTAAGGAGTTCCCAGGAGTCCCCTTCTCCTTAGTGAAGCTGTCACTCTGGGTATTTTACAGCATTCTCAGAGCCAAGGTATCCTAGCAGGTGCTTCCAGTGCTGCCAGGATGTTCTAAAGGCAGTGCCTTTCCTGAGGATGGTAGTTATTTGTTCCATGCATGTACTTTATGCAGGACCTTCTGGTGAAAGTCGAACTGGCAGCCCAGGGCCACCAGGATCTCCAGGCCAACGAGGCTCACCTGGTCATACAGGTGTTCCTGGTCCACAGGGTCCTTCTGGCCAACCTGGCTACTGTGATCCTTCTTCTTGCGCTGGGTATGATGTGGGAGGTGAGTACATTTTTTCAGTGTAAATAGTCTTTATCCAGCCTTCAGGAGTTAGCTTTGTAGTTGGGGTGGGATGAGAAGGAAGTGTAGTGCTTTTACCAACAGCCAAAGTAAGATGGAGGCCTTTGACAAAACTTGCATTAAAATGTGATACCTCTTGAAAAGCTATGGGTCTAGTTCTGCTTTAATTTATGGATTTACACTAAGAGAAGAGTGTAACCGAGTAAGAAACAAGAAAATTCACATCAAACTCAGAAAGCCTATACCAAGAATGAAGTGTATCAGTATTGTCTTATGTGTGTATGTGGCACTGTCAGATTGTATGCATCCACTACATGTCAACTGAATGTTTTATTTGTTGAGTCTCCAGTGGAGTCTTGTAGTCTTTAAACATATTACCCAGTTTCCTCATTGATGTGGTTCTATATAGCATGAAAGCATGAACTCTACTAAACAAAAACTACTGTAACCCGAAAGAAGGATGCATGTGCTCATCAATAACCAATGAAACATAAGCCAGAAAACAGAATCTTTTCTAAAATCCCTTCTGTAACATTTAGGGATCCTGTATTGTAGTGTTTTCCACTATAATAGATAGAGGCAATGGAAGGAAATTAACAGGAATAATGACACAATCATGATACCAGACTTTAATTTTAATTTTCTGTTTTAGTAAGATATTAGTCACTACAAATGTAATACATGAGACAGTTTAGTCTGTATGTTTTACTGATCTGTATGTTTTTGTTGTTCGTCTCTTCCCATCCTTTTTGTCCTCTTTACCCCCATCCTCTCTTGTTCATTTCCGATTTGAAGGCCCAATCCCTTACAATGGCTTCCACTCCAGAAGGTGAAAGGCTCATTCTGGTTGCATTTTTCCTTTCATTTGGCTGAAGGTCAGAAATGGATACTGAGCTGCCCTATACTTTATATCAACAATATTGACTGCCACTAACAGACTTTGTGTTACTGCTATCTATGCACTTATCTTCCTTTCCCTGTTAAAATTAAAATTTGCCTGACCTTTTCTGTCCATTAATGATAGATTCTAGGACATAATTGGAATCTGGTAAAGCAGACAAATTGCCTTAGTAAATAATAAGCACAATGGTGTAATTTCTGGTGATGGTGTCCAACTAACTTGGCTGTCGAGTGGTAGGTTTGTTTCCAATTTCTCCTGCTTATTAATTGTGTTAAATGTTTTCAGTGTTTCTTTTTGTGAATTAAATGTATTGTATTTGAAGAGATGTAATATTCCAATTTCCTAATTATTACCTTAAATTTTCTGCTCTCCTCCTTTTGTGGTAACCATATAAATATTCTTGCTGGTGGTGGGTCAAGGTGGATACGGTGATACAACTGATCAAGACATCCCCGTAGTTCAATTGCCACATAACTCCTACCAAATCTATGACCCAGAGGAACTTTATGATGGTGAGCAACAGCAGTATATAGTTCATGGGTCCTACTCGCAACCAGCCCAATATCCCCAGTCCTCCTATCCAGAACCTCATCTTGCTCAACCAGAGTTTACTCCTGTTCAGGAAGAGATGGACGCCATCGAAGTGAGATCTCCTGGAATTAGTCGTTTCAGAAGGCAAATATCAAAAAGAAGTGTGAATGCTCCAATACACAAGAGGGCAATTAAAAAAAACACTTAAGGAACTGTTAAAAGGGAAAATTTATGTGCATATAGTTTTTAGGCTTGTGTCCAGTTGCCTAAATTATCATCATGGAAAATGGTTACAGGCTCATATGTTAAAGGGAAAATAATTGTACACAACCACATCAACAAAACAAATAATGGTAATTATGTTGCATGCCAGAAACTATTTATTAGTATTTTAGCGGGTTGGTGCTAGAAGATCAAAAGGTCATTTATAGACCTTTGAGACTCTTGTGTACTGTTTGACACATTATTCAAACTGTATCTAAAAAAAAAGCGCATCACAATAGCTGGTGTAATTAAGACAATTCAGAAAAGTTAATTCAGTAGTATCTTGCTCTCCATGTTTCTCTATATGATTTATTCTATTAATATTTTGATAAATTGCTTTCCTAGCAGAGTAACCTTACTAAATTCATATAATATCAGGGTTGGAAAGGACCTCGCCACTGAAGAGACTGCATATTCAGTAGGATTCCTTATGCCTGGCTGTTACATCCTTTCACAAAGAAGTCTTATGTTAATGGGATTTTTTTTTTACAGTATCTTTTCAAAATACACAAAGTTCTATGGGAACATGCTGATAATTTATTGTGAACCTATTTCAATTGTTTTGTACGGAAATAAAGGTTGCAAACTTTTATAAGTTAACATTCCATTTTGTTGATTTTAGCCCCAGATATTTGGACTAAACTTCAGATGGCAGCATGTAAAGGCAGAATATAGATACTTTCCAATTATAACCATTTATTTTTGCCTTCAGTGTCGTATCATCATGACAAAAGGAGTAGAATGGAACACTTGTTTGTTTTGCTCTACGAAATGCACACAGCTGAAGTTAAATTTGTATTTATTACTTGAAAAGTACTAGTGTAGGACTAAATATGAATCAGAAAACAGAATGTGAAATACAGATTGACCATATAACATGTGGACACTGCTACTAGTTTGATACCCATATGCAATATCCAAAGGACTGGCATCTGTAACTGCAGAACAGCTTGGTCAGCTAATGATGGCACAGTGCAACCAATCAAGACACAAATCAATTCACATAATACTGTACTTTAATCTATAATAATTGTGACAGGAGGGCCAGGGAGGAGTGTTAGAGGGAAATATATAAGCCCAAGGCTAATAAAGGAGTGGTTCCCTGTAGATTAGGGAGGGTGGCTATAGGTAAGGGTGACAGTCAATTAAGGCCCTGTCAGGAACCTAATAAACGCCCCCTACTTCAGGCAGACAGAAAGAGGACTGGAGCTTAGAGGTGTGCTGTGAGACTTGAAAGATCAGAGAACCAAAGTAAGGGAGATCCTGCCCCAGCAGAGGAGGGAGACTCCCCCCACCCCCAGCGTCTTAAGGATTGAAGGATAAGAACCCGCAGGGGTTGAGAGGGGCTTGGGCTCAAAGTAAGGAGCAAACCCAGACCCCTTCCCCACTTCCCTCCTTTACCATCTTCCTGGGTGACTAGTAGGGCCCTTGGCACCCCAAGAGCAGGGGCAAGGGGTAGCATGTTAGCCCCCCGCCAAGAAAAGCGCAGGACCCACCATACTAACACCGGCCATTTTGTCACATAATACACATAAATATATTTGCCTTTTTACAACTCAAATCAGAGTTCTGACCAGAGAAGGCAACAGTTATGTTAATCTTAATGATAAAACCTCTTGTAGGATTAAAAAAGAGTAAGTTGCGTACCTTATAGTAATTGGAGGTTCTTCAAGATGTGTGGTCCTTACCTGTGGGTAGTCATGTGCTCCATGTGTCCAGAGTCGGGAATTCTGAAAGCTGTGTCTGTTGGTGCCCTTTATCTCCTCAGTTGGGGGCATGAGGTGAGCAAGGGTGGGGCAGACTGACCACTCTCCAGTTCCTTCTCTACCACAAATCGAAAGATGAGCCAAAACAGATGGGCTAGAGAGCAGGGAATGGAATACAGATAGCTACCGCACATCTCAAAGAAACTCCAGTTAATCTTCTCTTCAAGTGCTGGTCCCTATGTGTATTCCACTGTGGGTGATGGACAGGAGTACTCAGGAGGTGAGACAGTTCGACCGTCCTGGCCTTTATCTACTTTTTTGAAGCTTGAAGTTAGGAAGGACTCGTGTGGACCAATGGACACAGCTTTCAAAAATTCTCCAGCTATATGGGTACCGACAGTGGAATAGACATAGGGACTAATGCCCAAGACTACTTACAAACTTCTCAGAAATAAGATCATTTGTATTGGAGTAGTGCTTAATCATGGACCAAGGTGCCATTGTGCTAGGCACTGTAAAAACATTCTAATTTAATAATTACTCCAATTTTTAATTCTTATCCACGACTGATCGCTTTGGAATATGTTTTGTCTATACTTATGCTTCTTAAATGCCTGTGTGTTGGGCTAAGAGATTGCATGGCAAAGATGAAGCAACTGACACCAGGGTTATTGTTCAGCATAGCTCATCTTCCTTCCACTGAAAAAGGCCACCGTGTATTCATTATCATCCAGCTACGGACTGTCAGTCTCTGCTTGCACCCCCTGGTGCGTCCTCTTAGCTCATCAAGATAAAGGGAGGTGACTCATTGGCATTTAGTCCACAACAAAGTTGTATATTTTTGCTGTTCAGTCTCAAAAACCTCTGGCCCAAAATTAGGCCCCAATTTACCAGAGCAATTTATGCATAGGAGTAAGGCCATCCCTGTTCATTTCCCAGTGCGCTTTCCAGTTAGATAATCACACATTTATAGTCTGAACTTTAATTTCTGCACTGTTATTTCTTAGCTCTCTAACTCTTACCATTCTCCTGCAATTAGCAGGGGATTGAAGAGGTTGCACAGTAAATTTCTCACTGGGACTTCTTGCATTTTATGGAAGAATGGTGGAATGGCATAGAATGACTGACTGACTACATATCATGGCAGGATGTACGCACATTCATGCATAGTAATTCCTTCCAGAAAACACTCAAGTCTGCCTCACACAGACTAGCCAAAATAATTTTTTTTTCTAACTTTCCCAACTACACCTTTGAAGTTATTTTCATGATCTAGTTTATAGATTCATCATCAAATTATAAGAGATGCACGTACAGGTAGCTCCCTGTATGAGCTGTTTTTAACTAATTCTGTATAGCAAATAGGTACCAGTATAACATTAAGAGGTCAGAGGACAGTTATACCATTTTTTTTCAATGCTGGGCTATAGTGAGTCAAATTCCGCAGTCCTTAATCGGGGAAAATCCTTATTGGGATTAGGTCCTAACAAACAGCTTTAGAATGCATACTGACCCCGAGAGCTGTAAAAATGTTTGTATGTAGTTGGTAGGCTACTGAAGTATTTTCACACATTAGTTTTAACATTTTGAAGATGGCTATCTGCATCTTTCATTGTAACAAAATGCAAAATACAAACATTCCTAATGCTAACACTTGAACCTTTTCTAAGTACTACTTAAACGTTTTTAACTTCATTATGAAATCCAGACAATCTCACCAAGTGTACTGAACTGAAGTTAGTTTGCTAGTAGCAAGACCAGAGGAAACAGCAGCAAAAATAAACGAATCAGAATTTTGTAGAAATGTTTTGCAGAGAGGATCTCTCTATTTGTATGAGATTTGGGCAAGACTTAGTGAACCCAATAAACCTACTTAAAGCCACAGTCTCTACTGTTTGAGTTAGAAAGAAATTCATGTTACTGTAACTGCAAGGCTAGGAAATTAATATACTGTTGTCTAAACAGAGTAGTTGAGCAGTAAGATGTATAGTCAGTCAGGCCAGGTCTACACTGCGACTTTAAATCGGTTTAATGGCCGATATACCGATTTAACGCTGTATCCGTTCACACGACGTCGTCATTAATATCGAGTTAAACGGCTCCTTAAATCGATTTCGGAACTCCTCCCAAACGAGAGGAGTAGCGCTAAATTCGATAGCGATAACTCGGATTAGGGTTCGTGTGGACGGAAATCGACGTTATTGGCCTCCGGGCGGCATCCCAGAGTGCAGCACTGACCGCTCTGGACAGCAATCTGAACTCGGATGCAGCGGGCAGGTAAACAGGAAAAGCCCCGCGAACTTTTGAATTACATTTCCTGCTTGCCCAGCGTGGAGCTCTGATCAGCACGGCTGGCGATGCAGTTTGAAATCGAAAAAGAGCTCCAGCATAGACCGTACGGGAGATACTAGGTCTGATCGCTGTATGGGGAGACAAATCTGTTGTATCCAGCTCCGTTACAGAACACGAAATGCCAAAGCGTTTGAATAAAAAACTCCAGGATACACAGCGCTGTGTGACAAGCGTAACGGGAAGCCAGAGACTCAAATGGACGCTCATGAAGGGAGGGAGGGGGTACTGAGGACTCCAGCTATCCCACAGTCCACAGCAGTCTCTGAAAATTATTTGCATTCTTGGCTGAGCTCCCAATGTCTGTAGGTTCAAACACAGTGTCTGGCGTGGTTCAGGGAACAGCTCCTCAGTTTATTTCCCCCCACCACCACGTGAAAAAAAAAAAGGAAAAATTGCTGTGCTATGGCGTTTGCTCAATGCACTCCGCGAAAAAGGCGCCAAAGGGTTGTCTGCTGCCTTCACAAAGGGAGGGGTGAGGCTGTACCCAGCACCACCCGGGGCAGTGTTTTCTGCCCCATCAGGCACTGTGCTCTCAACACGGAAGTGGGAACTATGGGATAGCTGAGGAACAGCTACCCACAGTGCACCGCTCCTGAAATCGATGGTAGCTTTGGACCATGGACGCAAACAATCGATTTCGGGATCCCACTGTGGACGCGCTAAACCGATTTTATTAGATCTGTTTTGTAATATCGGTTTAAGCTAATTCGAAATAATCGTGCAGTGTAGACGTACCCTCAGAAGCAAGGCAGAGTGCTATCCATCTGCTTTAGACTTTGGATTCAATGCTGAATAAGCTCAAATCCACTCAACTGGTTTTCTTCCATGAAAGAGATTTTTTTCTGGTCTGCATTGCCACTCATGTAACTAGCCAGCTCAAATGTACACCTCAGTAAACAGAGTAAATCACAGCCTATAAACTTGTCTTTCTAAAGAGCTTTCCCCAGAGACTGTACATAGGTAAATAATTCCCTCTGAATTTTTCTGTCACAGATGCCTATCATGTTGGTATCTAAGCTCCAAAACTAGATATACAAGAACTATGAAAAGACCAGACGATGGTCTCTCTCCACCTTTCACTAGAGTTCAATGATGTGTGTGGTATTTTGTTGTTGCTGAAAGGTTTGTTAATTAGAAAAGTGGGTCTAAAGCAGCATATAGTATGATGTTACCAATGCTTTAAAACATATACTTTGCTTATAACAAGCCTGCCATTCTTAGCTCTGCAGATGTCATAAATCAGCATAGTGCCCTCAGAAGTTAAGGGAGCTACATAAGTTTGAGAATGGCCCATTAATTAAGGGTATGTCTACACTACTCGCCAGATCAGCGGGTAGCCATTGATCTATCGGGGATTGATGTATCGCGTGTAGTGTAGACGCGATACATCAATCCCCGATCATTCTCCTGTCTACTGCTGAACTCCAGCAGTGCGAGACGTGGAAGCAAAGTTGATGGGGGAGCCGCGCCCATCGATCCAGTGCCATGAGGATGCGAAGTAAGTAATTTTAATTCAATCTAACATACATCGCCTTCAGCTAAGCTATTCTTGTAGCTGAAGTTGCGTATCTTAAATCAATTCCCCCCCCTCCCCGGTGTAGACTAGGCTATAATGTACTCAAAATTACATCCCACACTGAATCAGTAAGCTCTTCTGAGTGACTGGCAGTACATAATATTCTATCATTGGCTAAGGTGTACTTAGGATATTCCTAAAATAAAACTGAAATGTTTTTCCTAACAGGTTAACTAAAGTGTTATGAATTAAGGATTCAGGATGTCAAAATGCTTACCTACAGTTGAGTATATTATGTATATAGACTGTGATTGTGACAGCAGTCTAGAAGGTTTAGACACTGCCCATTAAAGTTAATAGATGTGTCTAAACCCCTTAAATCAGTTTGATAAACTCAACCATATTTCAGTTTCACTGCAAGGTAAACTAATCCTGTCTCCAGAGTGAAGCCCCCCTATTAATAACTTCACTATAATGTAAATTCAAATAATTCTTAGATTAGTAATATAGACTCAAGCCTTCCTCATAATGAGGAGACTCATCAGGACTCTGCTCCATGTATGGTATTAACAGTTGCAGTATATAATCACTGTACTAGTTATATTCTTGCTCCATATTCTTCAGATACTGGCATTAACCACCATGGAACAACTCTCCCCTCCTCCCCACACACAGAAATCCTTGTAATACACAAGTTAAAGAATAACTTTGAGGCAATACAATGAGCATATTGGTAATGTTTCACATTATGAATTAATTTATGTATTGTGGTTCATGACTTGAGCCTATATTTACAGTTTAGTCAAGCAAATATTAAAATTGAGGCAAGATTTACTGGCTTACCATAATCAAAGTACTAAATACACACAAGTTAATATATGTGAACCTAGTGTGTCCTCTGATGATAAATAAGTGGTAATGCCCACCCAGCAAGTCATAAAAATATTTTATTTGGAATTTGTGCACTTGCCAAAAAAAGTAAAAGACACATGCTCTGGCTCGACATTTCCTCCAAAATCCATTCACTTGAATCCTGAGAGTTACAGACTTTGCCAGATGGTCTAATAAATTAAAGTTGCTGATTGTGAAGTATTTAACACAGGATAAATGGCTGAAACCATCCAGTGCCTACCTATAAATATATACTGTATCCTCACACAAAAAAGAGGGCTTATTTCAAGAAGTTGGATGCTTTTAAACAAACCCCAAGAATACTCATTCTATGTTAATGACTGAAATTAGGTTGCGCGATCACTGGCTAAGAATGTTTTCTAAAATAAGTCCATTTGAATGCCAAAGAAATGGCCGATATGAAAAATACATTGTAAGCAAAACAAAATGTACTTTCTCTTATGCTTTGGCTATAGAAAACTGAGCCAAAATTTCCTTGAGCGACTAAAAGAATAAAAAATGGGCATATAAGCAATCCTGCATCCTCAACCCCAACGGCAATACTAGATTAAGGGCTTAATTCCATCAGCACCTTCACTTAGGAGCATTGTGAACACATGTGGCCCTATCGACTTCAAAGGGTAGTTTGTGGGAATAAAGTACACTCGAGTGAAAAGATTTGCTACAACAGGCCCTTAAAATTTTTGCCTTAATTTGCATCACTGAACAGTTATTTTGCTCATCTTCAGTAAGAAAAATGCTGTATTTCTGTACTTTACATAAAACAACCTAATTCTCCTAAGACAGGGTTGAAGGACAGATTTTGGTTTGAAAGGAAAGAGGAAAAAGCTCTATGTAATCTATTTGGTTTTCACAGTTGGTGTGCTATGCAGGATTTTTCTGGTTCCAAAGGGTTCTTTGTCTACTGACGTTAGCCCACTGTTGAGTTGCCATCCAGGCTTGCCCTTCCTCATTTACCCAGGAAAAAATATTTTAAGATTATCCACAGCTCAAGATGTACATTTCTGTGGCTAAGTGCTGAGCTATGGATACACAACATTTATTTTAAGGCAGAGATGGTCATGTGGACACCACCCTTCTGTCACAGTGTTAGTGTCCAAGGGCACCTAGGGGCCAAGATGGGGCCACTGCCCTAACCCAGCCTCTGGTTTGCAGTCCCCTGGCTGAGGCCTGGTCTACACTACGCGTTTAAATCGATTTAATGGCCGTTAAATCGATTTAACACTGTACCCGTCGACACTACAACGCCCTTTATATCGAAATAAAGGGCTCTTTACTATCGCATTCTGTACCCACCCTGACGAGAGGATAGCGCTAAATTCGATATTAACAGTTCGATTACGGTGAGTGTGGACGGAAATCGACGTTATTGGCCTCCGGGCGGATCCCAGACGCAGCACTGACGCTCTGGACAGCAATCTGAACTCGGATGCAGCGGGCAGGTAAACAGGAAAAGCCCGCGAACTTTTGAATTACATTTCCTGTTCCCCAGCGTGGAGCTCTGATCAGCACGGCTGGCAATGCAGTCTCAAATCGAAAAAGAGCTCCAGCATAGACCGTACGGGAGATACTGGTCTGATCGCTGTATGGGGAAAATCTGTTGTATCCAGCTCCGTTACAGAAACAAATGCCAAAGCGTTTGAATAAAAACTCCAGGATACACAGCGCGTGTGACAAGTGTAATGGGAAGCCAGAGACTCAAATGGACGCTCATGGATGGAAGGGTCTGAGGACTCCAGCTATCCACAGTCCACAGCAGTCTCTGAAATTATTGCATTCTTGGCTGAGCTCCCAGTGTCTGTAGGTTCAAACACAGTGTCTGGCGTGGTTCAGGACAGCTCCTCAGTTTCTTCCCCCCACCCAACACGTGAAAAAAAAGGGAAGAAATCATTCCTTGACTACTTTCAATGTCACCCTATGTGTACTGAATGCTGCTGGTAGACGGGATGCTACAGCAGTGAAGAGCAGTATCCGCCCTCTCCCTCTCCGGGGGTAGATGTGCAAAGAACTGCCCCATCTCGAGAACCCTATGCCTAATAATTGCTCAACATCGAGAGGCATTATTCCTGATTACTCGCAGTAGATAGGACAGAACGGCTAATAACCAGCTTCATCATCGAACTGGGGGCTGAAAATTTTTTGAAAGCAAAATGGGATTGACTCGCTTGGCAATGAGTCAATCCTCCTTATGGTTTCTAAATAGAGTCCGTCCTGCCTGGACTGTCATAGCCTGGAGGTCTGCCTCCAAGTGCCTCCCACCTCATTTTATCTCACTAACAAGTCTCTGTTTCTATTCTTGTATCCTTACAACTTCATGACACAAATGGGGAGGGGCACTGCCACGGTAGCCAAGAAGGTTGAGGGCGGAGGGAAGCAACGGTGCGGTTGTTGCAGGGCAACCCTGTGAATACTGACACGGAGCAGCTGTGCTCTCTGATACACTGGATCTCTATTACACTTGCCTATTATTCTAGGCAGACGGACTCTATTTTAGAAACATAAGGGAGGAATTGACTCATTGCCAAGTGAGTCAATCCCAATTTTGCTTTCAAAAATTTTCAGCAGGGGCACTCGTGATAGCAGGCGACAGTACAGAGAGGGGAGATAACCGTCATCTCATTGCCAGTTTACTCCGGCAGTAGACGGTACAGAACGACCGTAACCATCTCTGCTATCATTGCAAAAGCAAGTGAATGCTGCTGTGTACGCTGGAGTATCGCCTCTCTCTCCGCATCCAGTACACATACGGTGCCGGAAAAAAAAAAAGCTGAACGGCTCCATGGTTCGGTGCTATGGCGTCTGCCAGGGCAATCCAGGAAAAACGGTGCGAAAGGATTGTCAGTGATGTTTTCCGAGGAAGGAATGACTGACGACATTTACCCAGAACCCCCGCGACCATTACATTCAACCCTGAATTCCAAGAGGCGGGGAGACTGTGGAACTATGGATAGCTACGGAAGTGCTACCCACAAGCAACGCTTCAGAATCGACGTTAGCTTGGAGCATGGACGCACAACGCCGAATTACTGTGCCTAGTGTGGCCGCAAGAAATCGAAATTATATATCAGTTTATAAAACCGATTTTAGCAAATTCGATTTTATCCCGTAGTGTAGACATGGCTGAGTCTCAGATAGTCCACCCTCTTCCAGGGTTGTCAACAAACAGGAAAATGAAACACATGACTGTTCCAAAGGGTGGTGAGGTCTTTCTTCAGAGGGTCTCTGGTAAACTGTGGCCCTAACCAAGCATAGAACTAGTCTAAAAAAATAGTCCCACAGCAGTGGTTGCAGAGGCCCTTCCTTCTTCAGGGAAGAACCCATTGGTTGCCAAGAAAATCTTGCCTTCATCAGCCCTTCAGGATCTGAGGATTGGAATCAAGCTCTGCTCTGCGGTCTGCCCCAGCTATGTGTATCTCCCTTTTTAAGCCCTTCCTCTGAGTCTGAATCTCACAGATGTGGCCGTGTCATAAACAGATAGCTAAGGGTTAATGTTTCTTTACCTGTAAAGGGTTAACAAAGGAACAAACACCTGACCAGGGGACAATCAGGAAACAAGATTTTTCAAACTCAGGAGGGAATTTTTGGGTATGTGTCTTTTGTCTGTGTCTCTGTTCCGTGCTCTTTTGGCTATGAGAGTGATCTCTATCTCCAGGCTTTTCTAATCTTCTGTTCCAAGTGTAAGTACAAAGGTAGAAGACAAGTTTTTATATTGTTTTTGTATTAATGTGTGTAGTTTGCTGGATGTTTTAATTGTATCTTTTTGGATAAGGCTGTTTATTGATTTCTTTTAGCAATTGACCCTATATTGGTCTACTTGATACAGAGACAAGTTTATGTCTTTTTTTTTTTTTTTTATATAAAGCTTTCTTTTTAACTTGTTGGATTTCTTTTCTACTTGAGGCTCAGGGGATAGGATTCTCTGTGCCAGGTTACGGTCTCTCTCAGGGAAAGACTGGGAGGGAAATCTCTTTGTGCCGAGTTGCAAAGCTTTACTTTGGCAGGACTTGATGAGGGGAAAAGAAACTGGGATGTCTCGTTTTGCATTTCAAGGAATTGAAATAGGGTGATCGTCCAGGGCCATCCAGGGAGGGGAAGCCGGGGAGGAAATAAAGAGGAGACAAGGGGAGGGGGTTATTTCCCTTTGTTAACCCTTTACAGGTAAGAGAAACATTAACCCTTAGCTATCTGTTTATGACAGGACTGATTGAGCCCATGATAGTTTATTAACCCAAAGCTGCACCATGAAGTGTTTGTAGAACCCATCATGCCCTCCCATTTGTAATAATATAACCTCAGTTACAGTGAACAATGGCAGCATTGGAAAAGTAGTATTAGGAAAGTATTTAGTTGTCATTTAATGTGATTTAGCAGGTAGAAATAAAAGTGTCAGTACCATGCCACCATCCAGCTCTTTGCAGACTACTGCAAATTGCACAGCAGACTAACAGTGGTCTATGAATTACAATTTGGGAACTTTTAGGCTAGTACAAGGAAGAGAAGTCCCCATTCTGTCTGGGTGTTATTTAAATGTCTTAAAACTAAGTGAATGGCTTACAATATTAACTTTTAGGTTAAGCTGATGCTAATATTAATACAGTACTATGCAAACTGCAGGTTCACTTAGGGCCACATTCAGCAAAATCTCTCCTGACTTCGATTCAGCATGTCTTCAGAATCTGGAAAAGGTTTTCTGAAGAACTGGGCATAAAAGATTATGTCACAATACAGTTTTATGTGCACTCAGTTTAAAAACGTTTAGTTATAAATAAACATGCAGAAGTGACAAATGGTGTCCTTACATAGCCCAAGTCAAAGTTTCCTGAAGCTCCAAAAAAGGCTATGCAAGTATTAAAGGGGTTCTAAAATACTTTTCTTGGTTTTTCTTAAAACTGGACTTTGCTTTCTATTACATCATAAAATGTGTGAAAATAAACCATCTGCCATGGCAGGACAATAAAATAGTTAATTTACAGTTGCTGTATAGTTCATGGGAGTGAAATGTCCATAACTGTTCACTGCGATTATTCCTAGAGAAAAGGAGGCACACAGTTCTGCTGCTTTTCGTCTGAGAGTACTGACATTTAAGCTAACAACCCGTTTCCATTAGAAGTAAATACGCAGAAAGATAACTAGAGTTCTATATAGAGAAATAAAATCATTTTATTAACATTCAAAATCAAAGGCTAGATTCATGCAATACATTCTGGAGCAGGAAATGTCAGAAATATTATATCAGTGTTTAGCTTGGTATTTCCATTACACTAAAGATGACTGATCTTCCCCAAACAAATTTTCCTTGTACCTGAAAAAAATCTGTCCTCTACATAGAATGGATGATTAAGATGCACGTGGGTTTCCAAGTTAATGTGATGCTGGAACTCATTTTTTGCAGGAAAGACAGCAGTTCCTCTTTCAGTTCTTTTTCACATCTTTCGATAATCTTTAGGTCTAGGAAAAAAACAAACAAACATCTTACCAACAAAAACAGGAATAGAAAATACACGTTTGACTTAAAATTGCTGTAACCACCATATGTATTGTAATTTCCTTATTTTTGGTGCCTGAAATTTTGACCTTATGGTTGGTGGGGTTTTGTTTTGGTTTTGTTAAAAAGAAAAACGAACACACAAATCTAGCAATAATAGACCAAACCAGAGCTTTGGGAATTAACAAGCCTCAAGCTTTGTTTGCAAATTGTTTGATCCTGGGTCTAGGTTAACTGCTCCCTAACTTCACAAAGGTAACCGTGCATCTTTAAATGAATGCATTCTTTAAATGACTAAATACTGCTATTCAGTTTTTTCCAAACTCAGATTTGTTTTTTTAAATCTGAATAAGCTCAACAAAACAAGACAAATTTGAAGTTGAGAGCTTAGACTATACTTTTGAATTATCAAAAACCATGAAGGTGAAGAATTTAAAAATCCACTTTACTTTGCATCTTTTCTGATGTTTATGTTTTGCATTTCAGTCTGTTTGGACAATGAAACTAGATTATTCACAGTGTCCTGGGGTTCACTAGCAAACAAAGGAGTTACTAGCCCCTGCCACTCTCTGCCAGTATCATCCAGTGGCAGCAGGAACAGACTTTTTCCTGACTCGTGCTGGACACAGGCTCAGGCCAGATCCCAGTCTCTTGAAGATTGCTCAGTAGTGGCACGGGATATGGCCCTGACACCCCCAGTAGATCTTGGGGAACAGTACAGGCTCCCCAGCCATTTCTGAAGCTGTCCATTGGTAAACTGATGATATGGTCACTTGAGATGGAGGGAGTGGGCACTGTGGACAGCATCATCAAACTGCTTTAAAACACAATCTGCCTTAATATAACTTATTAGGAAACGCAACACAAAGCAACAGTTGCTTTCACTTACAAACCGGAAATGGGTACAGTAACTATATAGCTCTTTTCCGATTCTAACTGGATACAAAAAGATTTTTAAAAGAGGAGACCTCAGCATGTAAGCCAAATAGTGTACAAAGGGTTAGTTCAGTGGACTCCATGTGAACTTCATGGAATAAAGACGTTTGGAATATTTCATTGTTGTATGCAATTCACAAAAGTAAACCCGACTAAATGTTCAGATAATGCATTCAAACAACAGGAAGTCAGTGAAGAAGTATCGTGTACTCAGGCTAACTGCAGGAATTCACAGCAGGGACCACGCAAAGCATTCACCTAGATCAAGGATCGGCAACCTTTGGCACACGGTTTGCCAGGGTAAGCACCCTGGTGGGCTGGACTGGTTTGTTTACCTGCCGCATCCACAGGCTCAGCCAATCGCGATTCCCACTGGGCACGGTTCGCTGTTCCAGGTCAATGGCGGTGGCGGGAAGCGGCAGCCAGCACATCCCTCGGCCCGCGCCGCTTCCCACAGCCCCCATTGGCCTGGAGTGGTGAACCGCGGCCAGTGGGAGCTGCGATCGGCCGAACTCTGATCTAGATGATTCCACAGAAAGCAGGCAAAAATTTGACTTTTTTGTTAGGTGTCAAAGCCACATGTCCAGGATTCAGCATTTTCCATGGATTGTAAAGCAGTAAAAAGGGCACATGTGACATACTACTTTATATGAAAGCAACTGAAGTGGTGATCTACAGTCAGACCTTGGCTACTTATCTCACGTATTGCTATACATGATATACATTTTAAGAAAAAAGGGACAACTGACCTTTTATATTAGGTACTACGTGACTTTTTACCATTCAGTCAATTGTCCCACTTTAGTAGTGCACTGTTTGTATTAATCTCTGAATTCTCTTTGTTCCACATGCAACAACTGTAAACAACACGTATGGACTTCTAAGGAAATATTTAAAAAATTGGACAATGTTTATTCAATTATAATATGGAATTGAAATAAGTCGAGCATTCAGTATCTGGTAGATGAAGCAAAGCCATGTTTCACAGAGCTTTGCAAGGTATCATCTTCCCAAATCTCTGGAAATGCTCCAAGTTGTGTTACTCTAAGCTCACAATCTGTGCATGCTCACGTACTTCAAAATATTGTAGTGTCTGTTGTGCATCAAAAGTGAGATTTTCAGAAGTGCTCAACATTGGCCTAACTTTGCTCCCATTGAAGTCAATCGGAGTCTTACCTGACTTCAGTAATAGCAAAGTTGGCCAAACACTCAGGGATTTTGAAAATCCAACACCAGAGATACTACTGATTGCACGGCATAGTACGAGTTGCCTCTTATTGAGTATTTCACAGTCTTTTTGCGTGGGCCAAATCATTCAACAGACAGACAGACAGACAGACAAAAAATAACGCTTTCTCTACCCTGAGCACTGAAATTTGTTTCTCTCTGAATGGCAGCTTAACACTTCAGTCCAGTCAGCTCGCAGTCTGTGCAGATCAAGCCTATGTTAAACTGATTACAGATCTGAGAGTCCCACAGAACTTTTCACTGAGCTGAAAACACATTCAGGATTGTTTTCAGCTTTGTTTTTCTGCATGCAGACTGCAATTTGGACTTAAAGTTTGGAATTGAAGCCTCAGTTTCCAATTATATGAGGTTAATGAAGCTCAAACTGATTTGTCTCTGCTGCAAGTCTACCATGAACAAACACAAAAGTTCTTAAAGCCTTTTCTGAAGTCACACTAGGCTTTCACACTACTGGTAGTTTGCTTTTTTAAAGCAATAGTCTCTGCTTTACAGACTGTACTTGGCACTGGTAAAGCTAAGCCTTGAAAAATATTGCCTTTGGTAACGATGATATTAATGTTTTGTCGCAGAAAGAACTGAAGCTTAAAAAAAACTTGTCCGACTCAAAAAGCATTAAGCTATTAGTAAACACCAAAGGATAGCGCCTTGCTGATAAACCACATACATCTGGGGAGGTGTGTTCCACTGGAGAGGGAAATACTTTATCACTCTCACTCTCAACAAAACACTGCGATAATGCATTTGAACAAACTGTTTTAGTGAAACCTAAGAAAGTATCCGTCTTTTAACTACTTCAACAAGGAAATACGGTCTCCTAGAAAGAACCGGTTCAAAACTTCATCTGCTGGTTGAGGAGAGAGACTACACATTTTTAAAAACTGAATATTCCTGTGAAAAGTTTATCTGCTGCATGTTGTTAATTGCAGACTCCTGGCAGAGGGATACAACCTCCCCACAATCAAAAAAATGCACAAATGAAGGGAAGAATTTTGGTTTTGCCAATAACATGTAATGTAAATCTATGCAGCTGATGTCTGCCATCAACATGCACATGCCAGGAATGTTACATTGCATATAAAAAAAGCTTTGAAAACATATATCAGTAAAATTATAGGAAAAAAATTACAGTAATTTAAATAACTAGCCTCTTCTAATGAGAATTTCTATGAAGCTACTGCTTCTCCCTCATTAGGAAGTACTTTGGAATCAGGCAAAACAGATTTGAGAGATGGTCCTGAGCTGCAAAATTTGGATACAGATTTTAAATCTTATGCCCTGTTGACACAGCAGCATTTTTTATTCCCCTAACTGGGAAGAGATGGGCACAGTTGACTAAACTCTGTTTTTGACCAGAGAGCGTATAGTTAATACTTGGTAAATTTTAAGCTTCTGCCATCCTTGCTTGCTGCCTAGACTGGCACACAGTTCAGTTTCTGTAACAAGTTAGGCACACACTTATTTTATTTCAGAGTAGCAGCCGTGTTAGTCTGTATCCGCAAAAAGAACAGAGTCAGTATGTCCATTCCAGTTGGTATGCATACTTTCACCTTTTCATGTTCTCTGTATGTATAAATATCTCCTGTCTGTGTGTTCCATTCTATGCATCTGAAGAAGTGGGCTGTAGCCCACGAAAGCTTATGCAGAAATAAATTCGTTAGTCTCTAAGGTGCCACAAGTACTCCTGTTCTTTTTACTTATTTTATTGTGGCGACAGAGGCATCCTTATACTGTCCCACTGAAACTGGTAAATCTAATCCTCCCCTCTTTTCAAAACTCTGTGAGGTTAGACATGTCACAGAGAACTTTCCCATGTGATACAGGTACCAGTCTATGTGCCTGAATTCTGAAGACTCTATCCCCGACCCCGTGTAAGCAATCCAGTAAGACTTTGCTTGATACATTATGCAGAAAATGCTGGCCAATTTAGAGCTTCCATAATTTTCTTTTGCAGGACCTATTATTTTCAGCACATTGTCTTAATACCTTAAAGTTGTGAGTGTAGAGCAATCTCATCTACTACCCAGAATCCTATGTGAGGAAATATGGAATAGGTACCAGGCATGTGGGTGGGGACGACACAGTTGTGATGACAGAAAAGTTTCTCTAAGGACATACACCCAATCATATTACTTGTAACCAGTTAAGCCAATTGTGCCTCTAAATGGCTCCATAATCACAGGTGTAGCATGGCTGATCAGGTTGCAGCTACACTAGTCTTTTTTTTTCCCCCTCTTAAAAAGTACCATTGGTACATCTATCAGTGAAGCGACAGCAACAGTAAGAGTGCTAATGTACAGAAGCCACTGAGGTTTCAAAAAATATTTCTTTTAACCTTGCTTAAAGGAGGTCCAGATGACAAGAACTACTAGGAGTGGCCAGCAACTTGTCTACATTAGCACTCTCACCATTACCACCAGCAATGGCAGCAGTGGGAAGCTACGGAAAAAAAGCTAGTGTACACAAGACTTCTGTTTAGTCCTCAACCTGCATCAGTGCATAAAGAGTTTTGTAAATGCCTAGTTTAGATATACAAGCTTCCAGACACAGACATGAAAGTTAGGATTTACATAGACTCTTAAGTACATTGATTTGCAGAACTTGTCCTTAATTCAGAGTGTATGCAATTATTTGTAAGAAGGGTGTTAAGACAATATAATACTGTGTTACAACTTGTAACTGTATAATAAATAATACGTATTTTCCAAATTTAACCATTGGCCTCCAGTGTTTTATACCATATAAGTTTAGTATTTGTAAATATCAAGATAAAGCTTTGACTGTCCTTGTTTCCAGGATAAAGCAGAAACTAGAACCCATGAAAGAGTAACGGAATTAAGTCCTCACCATTGTTTTCATACTGGCAGTTTGAAAAGAAGGAAGAGAAAAGAAAAACTTCAAAGGAAAATCCTAATATATTATATCATTTCCTCAAGAAGATGTCAAGATTAGAAAGCCAGGGATCCTTTTTTCTAATGGGCCGTTTAAGGTTCTATGGATACTTTTTTCCTGCCTCCTATGGTTATTTCAATCAAGTCTCAACAGACTTGCCATACAGTTCCATCTTTATTACATTCTTGTCAGCGCATTCCAACTAAGTCTTTCTGCCTAGCAATATTTTTGTGGAACAAAAGCAGGTTTCTGGCAGTCTCAGAAATGAAACAAGAAGAGATGCTATTGTTTTTGAAGGCCGGATTTGAGTTTTAATCTACCTATGCCACAATAGAACCAGCAAGATTTCAGCAATCTGCATCCCATAAGAAGTCTAGCATCTTATTGCTGGCTTAGGGCACCTGCTGTGGGAGAACACACATTTTGTATACCACGAGCCAAAACAAACAGTTGTAAAATAAAACTGCTTACCTCACAGTAGTCTTCAGACAAATTAATATTTGGATTAACATACTTGAATTAAAAATGATGTAAAACAGTGTATTATTCTCGCTTATTACTTATATTTAAATGGCCACTATTCTTTTTGACAAGATTAATTTCTCATATATCAATTTTTCAAAGAATAATTTTTCAAAACTGCATACTTAAGGGCACCATTAATCACGTGTTGCTTAAAACTTATATGCATCAGGATTAATTTCACAAAATGATCTGCAATACAAATTTCCCTTCCCCTCTACCCAAAAAGAGCGATTTACATGTCTGCCAAGTTTTTGTACTACAAGGGACTAATAAAATGCTGCTTTTGATATGAAGCAATTTTCTCTCCAATCTAGCTAAAAAAAAAATAATGAAGAATCATCTTTTCATAAAACAATCTCTTTTCAAAATTACAATGCTAGTTTTGACACCTAGTACATAATCTTATGTATTTCAAATAGCTGATATGAAGTCAAACTTAATTGAGTCATCTACTGATTTCCCCTGAACAATGACACACATTTTCCGAAAGTATTATCCTATCCTCACTTGTCATTATATCCAGGTCTTCTAAACAATGATTTTTAAAGCTGCCTCCACTAAAAGGGGAAATATGAAGATTGTCAATACTCCTAAAGAAGTTACCTGTCAATGCCTTCTCCTGAGTCAGTAGCGTGCACCTGGTTTGAAAGCTTTGAAGTATTCAAATAGCATTTCTCTTTGCACCTGCAGGGGATCGTCCCTCCTCATCAGTTGAGGAGAGTGACCAAGATACAGACGGGAAGTCCAGATACACATTGCAATCTTACCAATGACAAACACGAGTTTTCAAATGGGTCAATGCCTTAAAGCTAAAATATTAGAGCTATATACCAATAATCTTGCACAAAGATTAATGTAATGGCAAAATTGAAAAGGGCATTTATAGGTTAGGATTTGGTTTAGGTTTTATTTCCTAGTAAGTTTCCACACACACAAAAAAATCCATATAAATTAATAACCATTCCGTGTAAAAGGAAGCTGGTAATAGTTGTATGCAATCTATTCTGCGGGTTTTTTGCAGAATAATTACAACTATTCCATAAACTTTTTTGCAGAATAATTACAACCTGTCTGCACGCTTCCAGTACGCAAGATACAGATGTCTCCTGGCACTTAGTAATTCAACTCTGTAAAATTTAAACAGATAAAGCATACTATTTGAGTAGTAATTTCTTAAATTTCAGTAATCAGAATTCCTAGCTTTATTCCCCCTATATTGTCACACCAGTATGAAGTGCTGCAGGAGTAGGACTCATCCTAATGGGCCATTTAAGGTTCTAGGACAGCTTGTTTATGTAAGCCATGTTTACGGATGTAAATTAGTAAACTGTTATATGGTTAAACAGTAGCATTAGTCTTACCACACAGATGTTAACCCACGCCCCCAGCCAGAGTAGCCCCAGCCCTGGGCCAGTGGGAGCAGGCCCCGCCCTGCCAGCTGACCCTAGCTCTGCCGACCATCTGGAGCACCGGCCGGCTGGAGTAGCCTCATTCCCTCTCCATTTAACTGGTTAAACGATATAATTTTAATAGTTTAACTGGTTAAATTTTAAAACAATATTTCCATCCCTAGTCTCGTCAGCCTCTTGAGTGTTAATGTATTATGGGGAAAAAACCCACATAGGAGACTTAACTAAGCTGGAGATTGCATTACTGGGAGTTTCCTCCTAATTATTTACATATTCTAATTAATTATATTGTCAGGGGCAAGGAAGATATTTGCTCCTCTGTGGACATGGCTGGGTGGCCTGGCACCCAAAGCCTGGGAATTTCATTGGTGCTCTGAAGATAAAAGCCATCTATACAGATGTGCAGCTCCAGCCCCTTGGCAACACAGTCCCAATAGAGTCCTTTCCTGATTGCTGGCCCTTGAACTATTTGTGGGACAAGGGGTTTGACAGAATGGAAGGGGAACCAACACAAGTTAAAGATGACTTGGCCAGAATTAACTTGTGCTGGTTTGCCCCAAGGTTTTCAGGGAAGGAAAAGAATTTGGTGGAGTGCATCGTCTGTGGAATGCTCCCTGTTATTTATAATCCCCAAGAATTCATCTCTGTAAAATTTCCCATTTGTACGGGTCATTTACTAAATATAAAGATGCCAGTCTGATAAGTTACAGGTGTCAAAATGGTTTAAGTTTCGTAACTTGTGACATTGGGTTTCATGACTAGCTTTTGCTGGGGCAGAGTTTTCTTCCACTGGCCCTTATCGGCTTCTTTTTATCTTCTGTACCTCCTTCCTGCACACCCATGGAGAGTTCACTTTGAGAGCTGAGTAAGCCATGCTGAAGGCCAATTATTCACTGTATGATTTTTCTGTGTAGATTTCAGATGACGAGAGGTGTAAGTTATTGAAGAGTAAAGCTTACATGTCCTTTTCAGGCTTCCAGACAAAGAACCCCGAATACGGTTTAATTGACAGTAAGATGCATTTTAAATAGATCTTTATCTACTGGCTCACAAACATGTCTGTATTTCTGTTAAGCAGGTTTATAAAAAAGCTTCCTAACTGAAGACAACAGATAAATGCAACTCAATTAGTTGCAAGTCCTATCTAGTTGTCTCTCACTCTTTGCTTCAATTCTGTTAACCAATACAAACATTATATACCTGAATCATAGTGGTGTTCTTCTGCATCTCTGAGAAAATTATAATCACAGGAATGGGACATTACTACTAACTGATGACAGCATATTGGACATAATAATATTTCATCACTTTTATCTTTCATGTATGCTTAATAAACAACCATATTGAAATGGTTTGTTTTACCCTTTCTAGTACTGAAATGTTCTGATTCACCTGTTTTTGTACATAATTATATTCAAGATATATAGAATTAAGTTTGCACTCTTCCCGGGCATACATTTTCCTTGAGTGTCATTTATTAATTAGCTGTGGTTGCAAACACTTCATTGCTAAATACATTAGTTACTAACAGTTCATCTTTACAGACACTTTATAAAGATGGACTTTCATGCTGAATCAAATGTTAATGAAAACACAAACTTTAAAAACAAAAGAATGATATCTATTTTTCAGATACTTTGCAATCTGTGCCAAAGTCTATAGCTATTAGGTAACTGCACAGTAGCTAAAGGGGACATCTCAGAACACATTTTAGCTGTTTGCCTAACCCACAATGCTAAATAAAAGACCAAGGATTAGGATATAGTTAACATTCTCTATAATACCAGATTATGTGGTTACACACAGACATAAACTGAGTTTGGAGTAGTGGGGAGAGAAGTGAATGTAATTCTACTCAAGATTTGTCCATAATTCTAGAGTGGCTGGATGTCTCTGCTAAAATACTCAGTGGAATAGTTAATATGGATATTAAAATCAACATTAGGCTTCCAAGTTACTGATAACTGAGGCCTGGTCTACACTAGAAAATTTGCTGATATTGTATTGTCATACAGGGGCGTAAATTTTTAGGACATTTTTATAAAAGCAAAAACCCTACTGTAGAAAAGAAAGTGCTTTTGCTGGTATAAACTGGTCTAGGAGGGTTTGGCAGTATATTTATATCAGTAAACCTTTTCCAGTATAGACAAGAATTGAGATAAACAAGACCCTTTCATGTTTATCACAACTAATGCTTCAGACTGCCTGAATGCAGACTCGAACCTCGTCTATATACAAACTTGCACCTGTTTAACTAAAGATGCATTTTAAAATTAATTTGGTTAATCCAGTGTGAGTTTGTGTTGAGAAACTTATTTCGGTTTAAGAGGCTTATTTCAATTTAACATAATCTGATAAACACCCTCTCTTTTCCTCCACTCCCTCCAAAAAATACAACAGGTTAAACTCAAACCATTCTTAGTGTCTGTCTACACTAGAAAGGTTTGCTGGTATAGCTATACCAGAACAACCATACCAGCAAACCTTTGTAGTGGAGACACAGTTTATAGCAGCAAAAGAGTGCTTTTGTTGACAAATTAAATAAGCTATACAGGCAAAAGGACCTTTTGCCAGTATAACCGAGGCTTTTGCCAGCATATCTCCATTGAATAGTGGCAGGTAGACCAGGCCTCAGCAAGACAGTGCTGGACACACATGCAAGGGTTTTCTTTATAACCACAGAAATGTTTTCAAAAATGATAGAAATTCAGCATAAGCCAATGGGGCCATCAGAGAAGTGCTGGAATGGAGAGCATTTTGCATTGCCTCAGTCCAACTCCTGCACTCAGAGGAGTATGTTTAAGTAAGTAGAAGGAAAAGACATGAAGGGACAAGCTGTGAAGTGTTTTCCACAAGACACTGCTAATAATTACACATTTAAAAATACAGGAGTATTGGATATTTATAAATTATAAAGAGCAAACACGTTCTCTATTTTTATTATGGTCAGGACAAATAGCTCAGCAACATCATCACACAGAAATTACATTCAGATTTATGGCTGATGTCCCTTTTTTAATACACTCTGCTATATCTCAACAATATCCCTGGTTTCAAAGTATTGCATAAAATATTTCCAATTTTTACCCTGCTTGTCTGTGTCATATTAACTGGCCTCTCATTTTCTAGCATGTGTACCATGCATATCTTAGTTTGAGGAGGATAAGAAAATTAATCTGCATAGCTGCAGTTTCAATCTGGTAAAAATAAAATGGCAATAGGTTAAGTACTTACAGGAAGGTACATTTTATGTACAACAAAGGACACGGAATTAATTTAACCAGAAGAAAGGTTTAAATATAGATTTGTTAACCCTTTAATCTCTCTTTAAAAAAAAAAATACAGATTAAACCACTGGTCAATCTTGTCTGGCACCCTGCCATTGTCATGGTTAAAGCCTAATGCTACAAAGGAAACTCCCTCTCAAAAGTATGTAGCTAACTGTGCAATGCTCTATCCATGGGGAAAAAATTCCATCTTTGCTTCTGCAGCACAAGATTAGATTATTTTCATCTTTCGGAATGTTTTGTTAAGCTAGTTTCTACATACCGGAAAATACATTTTTACTTCTTTAATATCAAAAGCCACTGGAACTCCTGTTGAAAATGTCAACAGTCCGGGTTCCCTTCCACCCTCTAGAACGTGCCTGAGCCACACTGGCAAGGGAAGTGTGGAGTAGCTTTTTCACTCACTGGCTGTCTGGTATCTGTTCGGAGGAAAGAGGACTGACACAAAGGGAAAGAGCACCACTGAATTCACACTAGTTCCTACAACACCAACGTTTTAAATACTGACCATGCCTGATCCTACTTACTGAGATCTGAAGAGATCATAGCCCAAGGTGGTGGTATTATTTCTTTGTATTATGGGAACTCCCCACTGTGGTAGGCACTGCACAAACACATAAAAAAGAAGGTCCCTGCTCCAAAGACCTTCAGTCTAAGTAATAGCTGCAGGCTGCAACTTTTAGCTGAGACAATTGACAGGCATTTTAAAAATCCTCCAAATAAACATAGTACAGTGCATTATTAATACATTCTCACAAAAGTATTTTAAAAGCCATTAATCTCTCAAGTTATCTTTACAACTTTGTTTCTGAGCCTCTTCTGACAGCTAGAATAATAAGACCTATAATTTTCCATTTAATAAAGATCCCTTATACCTACATTTTAGAATAAAAGGTATTTTTACATGCTTTACTAATTGTGGGTTGTACCCTTTGTAATGCAACACATGCTTGGAGATATTTGAAGTGCCATTCTCATACCTAACACAACATAAGGTGTGTCTGTGCCAAACAGTTGGCTTCTCTGTAGCTTCCTCATTTCTGGAGGTAACAGACCTAGAATTTCACATCATAAACTTGGCAACGTCTGAAATTTACAGAACTTTTAGAAAAAAAAAAAAATCACACTCCTGAATCATCGTCTACAACAGCAACAGGGAACAGCTTTATATTTAAGACACCTCAACTCCTCTTTCCAGCTTAGTCACTATTATCCTCTAGTCTCTATTTTCTACCAGGACTTCAAGCGGTCTCTTAAACCTAGCTATGTTATACTAATTGCTCTGATATCCTCACATGATGGGGTCAAGTATTCTGCTCCCTTTTTAGCAGCAGGAAGGAAAGCTATCTGAAATTTTTTCTTGTTAAAAAAAAGGGGGTCTTAGGGAGGCTCAATCTTGGTTCTTTTAGTTAATGCATCAGAGGGTTACGACTAGTTATCGCTATTTGAAGTTACTGAAGTATTCCTGAGAAAGAAGTTGTTTGAGAGACTAGAAAGAGAAGCAGAGAATTTAGTGTAGTGTACCACAGAAACTAAAAGGGAAGCGATGCAATGTAATGCACCATAGAAACTGGGAGGTGGATAGCACTTGTCTCAGAATTTAGGCTCCGCTTTCCAAGAAGGCGCCTTGAATACATTCCCTCCTCTTGCCCCCTCTTTCTGAGCAGAAGCCTGGCAGAAACTCAGTTCTACTATTATAGTCAAGGTTGGGCTGTCTCAGGATCCTATATTCCAAAGAGATTCACTATGGGCTTTTCTTCACTAAAAAGTTAGATAGTGTTAATAAGTGATTAGCAAAGTTGTGTTGGTTAAAAATGTTAAACATGGCATACAGGGATGTTTGTGTTTATCATCATGTCATTTGGCTGTAGGTAACACTACTTGACAGGTGTGCTAAGTCATCATGTTACTTAACACAGCTCAGTGTTGTGTAACACAACCTAATTTTCTAGGTGAAGATGAGGCTTATGAAACAAGCTGACCAGGAACAATTATGTCTGTTCTTATAGGGCAAAGAAAACTCTGGTGCATCTCCTCTGAAAAATTAAGCAGGGGACAGCTTTAAAAAAAACAAACCTCTCTCTCTAGATCTTCTCAGCATGTTTTCAGAATGGTGGTTACACTGAAGCACTTTGAAAGAAAGAGGGTGAGGGATATGGGCTGTTTGGAACTTTTTCCCTGCTCCAGGGTCAATCCAGGGCTAGCAGAATGGAAACCCTTATCTTCAAAAGAAATGGCCCTAGATCTTGGAGCCAATATTTAACAGGGATCTGGCTGCAGCTGCCTGGACTTACAGGCTGTCTACTCACACCAATCAGTAGCACCAGAGTAGTTCCAAGACAGTGCAGTCCCCTTTATTATAGTCCGTTACGCTGTGCTATTGTTTTGTATTGAACACTTCTAACTTAGATATGTAAATTCTTCACATAACAGTGTCTTTTTCCTATTTGTAGATGATATGTTTAAAGAGTGACAGGGCTCTAGCCACTAAATGCACCTTTTAAATTTAAAACTCTGTATACTTTCAGTTCCCAAATACTTTCACCCTCAGGGCACATTTCCAACCCTAGCCTCCATTTCCTGGTTTAAGATAGCAATTGACAGTAGTTGACAAGCAGCACTGAGGTTGGGGTGAGTCTCAGTTGAGAGGACCTATATGTGCCTTCTTTACTAAGAAGCCAGAAGAAAGAGGTGACTTGCAAACTTTGACAGCTGCTGCATGTGGCTTGGAGTGAAAGTACCATCAAGACTAGGGAGCTGGGGAAGCACAAGACTGGGAAGGAATTGTTGTGCGGCAGCTGCACCCACAGATTCAGCAGCGTATGCGTCCACATATACAGTTCTTGGCTGTCTGTCAAGAGTCAACCCCCTCACTTTTCTTTCCCCGAATAACAAGGCTCTCTGCTTTCAGAGTTGTATGATGCTAGTATGGTAGTGTCCAGAATCTACTGCAAGCTATGCTACAGTGGTGAGCGGGTGGGTGGGTGGATGAAGTTTGGGATATTGCTGTAGCTGCCTCCCAGTAGTGCTCTGTTGAAACCTATTCATGATTTTAGAACAGCCCCAGCAACGCCTTCCAGGAAACAGAATGTAAAGGCTGGGGCCAGAAATCAGGGACTTTACTCTAAAAATAAACATTAAAAAGGTGTTTGGTTTTCTTAAATCAAATTTCAGAGAGTTTACAATACATAAAGTTTTAAAGTTTCAGAAGGGTTTTGGAGACTTTTCTTCAGACAGACAGGGAGGGATTGTCTGACATACAGAGATTCTTAATGGAAACTCTTCATGGACCTAAAACACCTGGCTGGAAAATAGGCACTCATTATGTGAGTAGGCAGCAAACTGAAGGCATCTTCCCAGGAGTCAGACCCTTGCTGTATTTCCTTACAGGAAAGCCTCTGGAATGTACCCAGACCAAACTGGAACACATATATAGACAGAAACAATGAGAAGTCCTTGTGGCACCTTAAAGACTAACCAATTTATTTGGGCATAGGCTTTCATGGGCTAGAACCCACTTAATCAGATGCATCTGATTTATTTAAATAAACTATCTATTCAAAATATACGTTCCTAAGCTTTGGAAGTTTTGTGGAATAAAAAACCAAGACCTTCCTATAAACCCACATCTAGCAACTTAGCTCACATGTACATGTCTGTCTGATTTACACTTAATTTTCATGTTGTGTTCTTGAGTTCTGAAGAGGTACCCAAAACAAAACAGTAGTCTTAGTAAAGTCTGTGTTCCGGGTAATTCCACTGCCTACTAGGGAGGCAGTGTTTCCTAGTGGACACAGCACTAGACTGGGACTCAGGAGACCTGGGTCTAGTCCTGGAGCTGCCACTGGCCTACTGGGTGACCTTGGGCAGGTCACTTTACCACTCTGTGGCTCAGTTTCCTCCTCTGTAAAATGGTGAAAAAGATACTCAGCTCCTATGTAAAGTTCTTTAAGACTTAGTGATAAAATGTGCTGTAATAAGGAGTAAGCTATGTGTGTCTTTTTCATAGCAATTGTATAGAAAGGGATGGCATCAGTACTTTGTTTTCTTTCTATTTAATGTCCACCCAGGCTAGAACTTTGAACACCCTTGAAATAAATCAAAACACACAATAAAAAAAAGCTACGAATCTAATTCAGTCAAAGCAGGAACCCTTCTCTTCCTGCCCCTCCCAACACATTGCATAGTAATTAAGTCAGTAGATGCAATACAAATTAAAACTCCCAACCCACACTTCCACCCCCATCCCCCCAACAGAATTCCTACTCCAGTTGCCTCAGCCCTCTCCCCCAACACCTCCTCAACAGATGGGCTTTGAAGTGTGCCGTGGAGGTCTACAGGTTCAAACTGGGGGGGTGGGAAAGCACTCTCAAGGAAAAGTGCCTTCACAGAGAATGCCCTGATGACACTTCCCTCTGTTTGTATCAAGCAGGACACAGCGTATAAAGCATAGGGAGAAAGGTTGTGTCTCAGGTATGTAAAATCCTTTTTTGAGTGTTTGTATATTGCACCTCTGATCTATTCAAACATGCTCTTTCCATTTACAGTTACCTCAGTTTTCATTTACTGGCAATCATGGAAAAGACCTACAATAAACCATTACAAATCTAGATGCACTATTGGTACACTCACTGGAAATGTAACTATCAGCATTTAACAGTCTTTTTATCTTCACTATCAAAATTATATATCACTATTAGCAAGAAATCTAAAATAATGTTTGATGTTCCTCATTAATAACTTCTTTCCAACTATGGAATTTACCAATTACAGTCATTCACCGTTATCTGATTTTCAAACAGTTCTCTGTCCCATGAGCTACAATCACTTCCCTTTTTTCTTAGCCAGTAATTTTTAATGTAAAACCATATCAACATCTGAATACAGAAGCACAATTGCATTCCCCTTGCCTATTAAACCAGCATATCTTCAAATCCGTCCATGTCAGTTAACCAAGGTGGCTGCCTTTAATTAAGATGTGCTCCCCCACTAAAGCAAACCATAGTGTTTTTTAATGGGATATTTGTCAGGTTAAAAATCATGTTTGTTAATAAACTATAGCACAGAAGGTGCAAGCCAGGGTAGCAGGCGCTGACATGGGTTTACTCTATCTCTGTGCCTTCTGGATTCTGATCTGCTGCATGGGCCAAAAGGTCACTCTAATTTATGGTTCCTTGTGCTGCCTACGGGTTTTGCAGCAGCCAGGATCCACACAGCAATCAGTGCTACAGGCACAGCTCCTTCCCACCTCTAACTTCTGGGCCTGTAACAGTGAAGAGAGGGGAGAGGGCAGCATCAGGTCACTCAAGTCAGCTCTGTGCTACTCCTGCCCTAAGGGAGTTCTCCCTATCCCTTGCAGCTCCTATACAGGGTGACATACAACAGCCAGGGCAAAGGCTAAAATCAGTCCCCAGGGTCTTTATCTATGTTCTTGCATTTTAGGATGATTAAAAATGAAAGAATATCTAAAATCTAATTTTTTTTCCCCACTATGGATGATCTTTGCTTACTTTTTCCACAAGTCTCAGCTAGAACAGTGGAAACTTTACTGAAATTGGCTAGTCTAGGTCACTTTCAAGTTCTCAGGTGCCTGTACAATTCTATTATGTTTGGACTGCAGACACAGTAGGGAAATGCTTATTTAACTAATAAATAAATAAATAAAACAACAACAATAATAATAAAAGGCTGCTTTTTCCTTTGTACATCATAGTGTTCATGAAAACATTCTTTTTTAAAATACACAGAACTCAGCTTCACATGAATGTCTTTCTAACATTTCTTCTGCAGTATGTTGAGCTAACTAGTTCACAATTGTCTGTCATGTCCCATGGCCCATTTTAAATACATGGGGTTACTGTCATCCTCAAGTCTCTCAAGAACCTGATCAGTCATTAAGGAACACCTGAAATACCATTTCAATTTTGTAGTTTCTATGCGTATTTTCTTTGAAATTAGTACTGAAATCAGATGCTGCCTCCCTCTTGGGCTCACGCATGTGTCTCAGCATAAAAGCTCAGAAGTTTGTGAAGAACAGAGGATACTGGAGCCGGATATTCACCCTGCCTATCTCCCATGGCCTCCGCCCGAAGTGTATATAAGGGTAGCAGCCCCAACTTCCACATAATTCCTTTTGGCCAGTAAGAAGGACTGAGCTGTGCCTGCTGCAGTCCGTGAGCGTCCTTTTAAGGGGTCTTTTTCTGTTTTGTTTTAGTTAGCTAGATAGGGTAGTTTAAATCAGAGATGTTATTTTACAAGTTCGTCAAGTTTTAGTTTCTGGGCTTCACTGAGCCTCTTTCTGCTCTAACTACTGGTAGCGTCCCCCTCATTAGGCACCGTAGCTCATTAATGTATTCATCCTCACCCCATCACTGCGAAGTAGGGACATACTTTTATTATTATTATTATTCCCATTCCTACAGATAGGAAACTTTACTGTGTCAAATCTTCTGTTCCTGAGCAAGCTCACAGAGAAGTTAGCCAAAGGCCAACTTTGAGCTCATTTAATTGAAGCTAACATCCTAGACCTGACACAATCTAGACTCAGGCCAAGGTATGAAAACCAAAACCACTTTAATGGCACTGATGGGTCAGAGAAGGCAGACATTCATTCTCATCCCCCTGGGCCCCTCTGCAGCATATGATATTATCTACCACAAGATACCGCTGGCTTGCCTTAAAGAAGCTGCAGCAGTCCAACATACTATGCTAAAATGGTCTGAGCACTTCGTGGATGGAAGTGGTGATGGGAACAAGTAGTAATGGGAAACTATTTCTCCACTACTAGTGCCCTCGTGTGTGAAGTCCACAAAGATCAATTCTCCCCCCAGTTGACAGGTTCTGACAGCTAAGAAAAGCTCAGTGACTAGGAATTCAGTACACTAAATTCCAGTGTTAAGGGGCAGCTGCAAGTCAAGTGAACATGTAGCTCACTCATTAGGAACATCAAATAATTTTATACAGGTCACTGAACAGCAGCTATATGTCCACTACCAAACTGGAATAAGATGTGACAAATATAAGTGTTACAATGTCATATTCCCAATTTCCCACCCCCTGAAAATACAAGAATGCAAACACTCTATAAAGAGAAATCAAATTCTGATCTTTATAACTTACATGCAAAAGCTCCTACACAGCTCCATGTGTCTGTTTCATGTACACACACACACACACACAACTTCATTCCCTTCTACACTGTGTTCTATACTAGATTAATGGGATCGATTCTCTTGTTGTATGTACAATTTACAAAGGTAACTGATTATTTTTATTGGAAGTTTCATACATGCTTCAATTGAAAACATCTCCCCATACTGGATAATTATTGGAATGTTACTAGATTATTTGCCCCACTTGGATACAAATCCTACATATCGATGTAAAACAAAAAATAGAAATCTTTACTACTTATTAATGTGATTTCTTAATTGTACATTGCTAGGTCGTTGTTATGAGTATGTAATGGGAATTGTGCAGGCCTGTCTCAGTATACAAATTAATCCTTCTCACAGGTCCAGTTTATATTATGTAGTCCTATTTTTCAAGGGTATGTGTAATTCTTTAAAAATATTAAATTATGTTTTGGAGAAGTTCCATCCTTTGTTTTGCATTTACTGTCTAGTGTGACAGATTAATATTCCCATTTACATGTGCATTATCATATAGAAAATATGCACTTTTTTGTGGATGGCAAATACTGATTGAATAAATTTAAACTTTGACTTTTCCTTGTTTAAATTCATGGTAAAAACTATGATTTTCTCTTACTCATAAAAATAAAATATTTTTAAACAGTTTGCCTTTCCTTTTCTATACCAAGGAGCAACTGATGGAACTATTTTTGTGAAGTAGAATGTTCTCTTCTGTTCAATAACCCAAATTTTGTTATGTGCCTCTACATATTTTGAACTTTCTATTTTAAAATGTATTTCCTCCTCTCTTTTCAATTAACTACTTTGCTTGAAAAGACTTTTTGCTCATTACCCAATGCTTTATCATTACTAAGTAGAAATACAATCTAAATCACATTTACAGTACAGTATTAAGGATCGGCAGCAATCACTCAAACATTAGAACTAAAAGTAAGTCCATTACACACTAGTGTCAAAGCATAAGTACGAAGGATTTCACCCCTACAAAGTAAAGAACATGCCTGCCCTTTGCCTTCAACTTGGACTGATTTCCATAGGACTAAAGGGTGATCAACACCTGACAGCAGTGTGCAGCACTTTGCAGGACTTAGTCCCAAGCTTTCCAACAAAACAAGCTGATACTGTTTAAGAGTGTCATCTTGCAAATTATTTATTCCCATGTGAATGCTCATTCTCATTGGTTCCAGTGGGACTACTGATGAGACCAAGTGTGGGACTATGCAGAGGAGTAACTGTTTATAATATCGCTTTTAAAGAGCACTGGCAGCCTGCTGCCTCTCAATATCATCTTTTAAAAATTATAGTGGTGATATAAATAAGCATCAGCAATCCCCTATCCCAGCATTCCATGCTTGCTAGTTAGAGGACCTGCAGTGCTTGCTGAGATAGGGAATCACTCATATTTATTTATATATTAAACCAGTGGTTCCCAAACTTGAACAACCTGTGAACCCCTTTCAATAAAATGTCATGTCTCGTGAACCCCCTCCTAAAAATGAAATTTCCAGGTATTTTCTCCTTTACTTAAGTATAAATTATAAAAGCAGTGATCTTGGAAATATAAAATTGGTTTTAGGACATGCTTATTACACACTATTATTAATTATTATTTATCATTACAGTATTTTTATTACATTATGAAAATGGCAACATTCTTCCAAGATCTCACCGTCGTAGCTTGTATCACTTTGAATAAGCCTGTTATAAGACAAGGCTCCTATGTTTCATCAAGGAGTATCAGATGCGAAACAGCATGAAGGTATTTAAGAAGCCAACTCAAAGAGTTCCTCCTACACAAGCATTCAGGTCTTGAGCAGTCCAGGCAACCAACGCACGTTACAACAAAGCTTAAACTTGTGCTTCATAATAATTTTTAAAACAATACTTGCTGCCTATTTAATTTTAAAAACAGCAAAAAATATTCCACCTCACTTTCCATTCTTAGAAAGAGTCTTGAAGTTTAAATCTCAGTGTAACAGATGTGCTTCCTTTGATCCGCTTAACTCTTGGAAGTCTACGGGCTCCAGGCTGTTTGAGGTCCCTAGGGACAGCTCTGTCCACTATTAGGGAATTTTTCCCTGAGAAGCCCAGTTTGGGAACCACTGTATTAAACAAACAAAACCCCTGCCATTTTGAATGATTTGGAACCATCATGTCATTTGCATGACTAGGCTATATAAATATGGTCTTCCCCAGTCTCTTCTATTGCTTGTTTATTAGATTGTAACCTCTCCAAGGCAGAGAACTGTCTCTTCACATCCATTTATATAGTGCGTAGCACACTGGGATTTTAATCCTGACTTGGGTCACAGTCAGTAATGCATCACAAAGGTGCAACATTAGGAATAGCAGTGAGTTTAACTGGTCATGAATGTAACAGTGATATTTACATTAGTTGGTAATTCCATGTTGTCTTTACATTGAATTTGGTAGTTTAAATCCTCCCAAGAAGTTACATTTCAAAACACAGAATCTGTTCGCATTCATTGCCTCAAGACCAAGCCACTTCCTAAATCACAAAGCAGGCTAATAAAGAAATAATTAGTGACTGCTGGATGTACACTGCCAATATTAAAATTCACCTGTTGTAAATCTGAATTAAAGGACTACATGACTTTTTTTTTTTTTAAACTACATATACATACACCTAGGTATATTTTGTCTCACTAAGTTTTGGTATATTCCACACAAGCTTCTTAGTATGTTCATGGATACATCAAGGATTAATTCTGGGATAAATTCAGTCCCTATTTGCTTTTAGGGCAAAAATTAGCATAGCTTATTGCTGCAAAGTAAATGCACCTTTCAGGATATTCAGATCAAGATCTGTGCAAGATGTTAAATAGGTGGGGTAGGGAGCAAGTTGCTGAACACTTCCCCTGTAACTAGGCTCCAATGGTGGGGGACCTGGGAAGTGTAAACACTTGAGATTTTTGGGAACCTGGGAGTTTTGCAGATGTTATATCTCATGCCTCCCCTACTCCTGGGCTTCTTTCGCCCGCCAGGCTAAGGGACAGGAGGCCATAATTTAGTCGTAACATTTCCCTGCAGCACACTCTTTCCTGATAATACTGTTTTTCCTTTCATGTTAATGACTATTTACTAACATACAGTTTAATTTGATATACAACTTTTTTGCACTGTGACCAAAAAGCCTGAGGAGACAAGCAGGGCAATATGAGTTTTATGAAGGAAAAAGAAAGAGACAGAGAATAGGGGGTGGTAGGGATGATTTTCCCTGCAACGTTACTAGAATTTTCTCACCAGAATTTTAATCTAGTACCTGAAACATACTTTAACATTGACATGTAATATACGTATTACTGCACTTTGTGGGGAAAAGAAAAAACAAAAACACATCTTCATGGAAAAGGAAGTTTTCATCAAAAGTGAATGAATGACATGCTTTCTGCCAAACATTTGGTCTGAAGGTCTGTGGTTTAGTAAAATTAATTTTCCCCATATACAATATCCAGAGAGAAATCACATTTTATTTGTATATATTATTTCACCTTATAGGATAAAGAGTTAAGGCTTCTTTCAGCTATGTCTAAAGAGTGTATAATACAATGCAATCTGCAGTTTAAGGGAGTTCTCTCTATGAATGAGAATCCACTACATTTACCAGGAATGGGCAGATACAATTTGCAGCCCCACTTCTTTATATTAAAACAAAGAGAGGGGGAAAGTTGCCACTAAGCTCTATTTCCACTATAGATATTTCCTCCTCAAACAGAAAATCTGTGCCTAAAAGAAGCCAAACATAACTCAATCATAACGTGCACAAATACAGACAGATACCATCTTCCTTTCCAAATGCGAACGGATGGACATCATACCAAATGGACTAAAGGTAAAAAATCCACTGCTATCTACATACTACACAGACCACAGTGAGAGATTATGCCATACTCTATCAAAGAAACTGAGGAACCACCTGATCAGCATCCTATACAGCAAACAGGAAAACATCAAAAAAGAGCTCTCCAACCTGGAGACTTTCATTAATAACCAAACTTCCATAAAAACGGACTTCACTAAAATAAGACAGGAGATCTACAGCACTCACTTCACCTCTCTACAAAGGAAAAAGGACTGTAAGCTGTCTAAACTCCTACCTGCCACATGGGGACACAACCGTAGTACCCCTAACCCACCCAGCAATATCGTCAATCTATCCAACTACACACTCAGCCCAGAAGAAAAGTCTGTCCTATCTCGGGGACTCTCTTTCTGCCCTGCCACTCCCACCAACATGATACAGTTCTGTGGCGATCTGGAAGCCTACTTTCACCGTCTCCGACTCGAAGAATACTTCCAGGACAACACTGAACAGGCATATATATACCTGCCCCTGGAAATTTCCACTACATGCATCTGACGAAGTGGGTATTCACCCACGAAAGCTCATGCTCCAAAACATCTGTTAGTCTATAAGGTGCCACAGGATTCTCTGCTGCTTTTACAGATCCAGACTAACAGCTACCCCTCTGATACATAACAACGTATAAACTGAACACAAAACTATATATTTTATAAATATGAAAAGTTGACATGCCTCAGAGGGGTAATCAACCTTTTTCTCGTCTGTTTCTTTAAAGGTTGATGCATGACATCTACAGTCATAAATGTCCTTTAAAAGATTTTTAAGATACTTACGGAGTCCAGAGCATTGGGAAGGCATCTATTTCTTCTTGTGTGTATTCATCTAGCCTTTTGGGGATTTGGCGTGGCTGAGCAAGCTCCTCTACAAGATTATTACGTATGTCTTCTGGGATAACCTGAGGCAGAAGATAATAAATGATTCTCGGCTTTCCAGTTTTTAAGCAATAAATCTTCCCTGAAATTCCAAAGAGGAAACCTAAATATTTGTGTGTAGGTAGGTAGCTTTTCAGAACATTGTTCCACAAGTTCAGTGGGTTCAGTGATAAATGAATCAATCCATCGAATCAACATAATTGAGACCACTGCAAAATAAATGTTAGTACCTCTAGCTGAGCTGGAATTGGAAGAAATATAATACAGACCATTTAGCATGAGAACCTAACAACATATATCCAGAAAAGCTGTCTACAATCTTCACTGTAACTAACATATCAACAAAACACACCAATCCAAAGTGTTGACCTATATATATATTTTTAAAAGACAACAGTTAAACGATATAACACAAAGAAATCCCCCAAATACAATTACAGGACCAGACAGAACTCCATTCCCACCAGATGCATGACTGAGTTCCTCAGAAAAAGAGCCCTGTCACCCATTCACTGGAGTTCAAACCTGGGAATAAATGGCAAAAGCATCTCAAAATAATTTCAGACAATAGTAACTTACTTGATGAAGTGAAAGGTTAAAGGCCAAAAGGACAGAAGTAGTCTCAAAGACAGTCAGATACAAGTCAGTTAGCATTATGTACTACAGCATACTCGTCAACCCTTCATTTCTGCTCCAAGCTTGCTCCAAGAAATGAAACTCAAGAGATTAATACTTTTACTGGTCTTAATAATCTATGTAACTGTTTAATGGGGGAGGGGGATAGATGTTACCAGACACTAAAGGTATGTACACACTATGATTTTGATCTTCTTAATCCAGCTCACAGTCAAGCTTACTTTTCCACACTTCTGCTACACAGAATGCCAATAAAAAAAAAAAATCTCTTTCTACTGCTATGCTTTCTATGGATTGTACCCCAAGACAATAGTGCATACGCTAAGCACTAACGATCTAGGTGTTGGCATTTATTCAATAAAGCACAGTCACACGCTTCACATATTGTTGCTAAAAAGATGTATATACGCTACTGGCTTATAACCTTGACAAAAATGAAAATATAAATCAGGCTCTGTGTTTTCCCCAGAAACCATAGCTGGCATGTTCACAATATATGTATGGGTCACTGCTTGACTTAAAATACCTCATACGGAAAGTAATATTCCAGCTCTTTCACTAACATGCATCTCTACTTCATTTAAGACAGAGAAAGGAAAAGATGGTGTACAGAATAAACATATGCATTTTTTCCTGATCACCGCTCTCATATTCTCTGAGTATACACGCTTCATTTGTTAGAATGTCATTTTTATAAAATTCAAGTGTAAGGCTGCTGTGCATTGCCTCCCAAGCACAATGTACACTATTACAATTACCCTTAGTACAGGAACAACATTTTAAATTGTGACCCTAACAGCATCTGCAAGATGTTCATTGGCATTTGGTAGCGAATTTCAGTAGGCCTGACCAGTTGAATGTATGTCAACTGGCTAATGCTATTACCTGTATCTAGTAGGTGTTGTGTAAGATATCAATAGAAAGCTAACAATATACTGATCATTGGCATTATTGTGTGGTGTATGTATGGAGGGGAAGTTCAAATTACATACATAATGAAAAGTATGTTATCAAAGTGTATATGCCAGGCAGGGCTAAAATTACCCACACCCTAGATGAAGGAATGTTGTTGTGCCACCTGGAAGGTATTTCCAATGTATATTAAAAGACAATGGAAATCCAATTTACATAAAAGATAAAACAGGACCATCAAACCAACCAGGGGAGGAGACAATCACTCAGCATCATAGCAAGGGGAGGAGATTTGAGTAAACAGATCAATATGCATTTTAGCAAACACCAGAGCGGGAAGAAACTAGCATGGAACTTCCTTCAAGACCAGATTCCATGTCATCTTCCCCCCAGTTTGAATGCACTTTACTTTTGGGGGTAACCTTCAAAAGAATCCATTTCAAAGATTCACTGGACTATAAAAGAAATGGGTGAAGAACCCAAAACTATCTTTCACCTTAGACAACAAAGGAACCAAGCACTTTGGACTCTGTGGGAGATCCTGACGGTCTGGTCAGCCATTTCACTGGTAGGTAGATTGGTAAGGAAACTACCTTGAACCAAAGTTGTTGTTTGCTTTGTTAAGACTTAGCCTCTAGAAAGCATTTTTCACTTTTAGTTGCTTGTAACCATTCCTAACTCTATTCTTTATACATGACCCACTTAAAATCCCATCTCCTTTTATTTTACTTGCTTTTCTTTTAATCTAAACCATCCTAGTGCTGTGTTTGATTTGAAGTGAAGTTAATGCCAGTTAATGTGGCAAGCTGCTGAGTACTGTCTCTTTAAAGAAACAAATGAACTTGACTTTCTCTCTGAATGGTCGAAGAGAGGGATGAACATTGCAGAGCACACAGTTTTGGGAAAATTCAGGACTGCGAGGTATTGGGATCATCTTGCCCGGTGTAACCAAAGTTGGGGGAGACCAAAGTGTGGCGGTGATGTCGCAAATAGGCTGCTGGAATCAGAGTGCTAAATCAGGGCTGCTTAACAGAAAGACATTCAGGGCATGCTTGTACACTGGCTGGAAGCATCCAGCCATAAGAGCTACAGAGCAGAGCATTTTGAGGCACTCAGGGTTACATGTCAGACAGTGGCACAACCCTTCACTGGTCTGGATTGCACCCCAGAACCTAACGTTAATATACATACTGATTAGTGGTGTAGTCTGGTGAATGAGTACCTTCTGGTTTGGGAGCAGCTGTGCTCAAAATCCCACCTATATGGATGCATTATGCTTTGTGATGTAAATTAGCAAGTCCTATCCCTCCCTGAGAAGCAAGCTTGGAAAACCTTAAACAGAAGATTCTTAGTAGCTTATGGAGATTTTATTGGGGTTCTGGAAATAACTTTGGGAGACTTTTTCCGATGGCTTGTGAATTCACAGACTCATTTTTATGCTTGACAATTTAGCTTCTCCACTGTAGTGCTTCCATGTAGACACTACCGACAGTGACGAGAGGGGTTCTCCCATTGGTGAAAGTAATCCACTTCCTCAAGAGTTGGTAGCTAGATCAACGGAAGGATTCTTCTGTCAACCTAGCGCTGTCTACACTGGGGGATAGGTTGACTTAATTATGTCGCGCAGGGATGTGGATTCCCCCCCGAGTGACTTAGTTAAGCTGACTTAATTTTCTAGTGTAGACCAAGCCTTAAATTTTGAAAAACAGTTCATGGAACCAAAGTTTACAGATACTGTACTCTATCTAGATTTCCAGTTAGGAAAATCTTGTACAGTAAAAGGCCCTTTGTTTTAGCCAAAATACAGAACAATAAGCCTTCCAGTGCATGACAATCTTCAGAGCTTTATAAAGTTATAAAGAAAAAACATTAATATTCAAACTGCCTTTAGCTATAACAGAAACAAGCTGCTTTTTCTCATGAAGGGAGATATTTCTATAACTAAACCTACACTTCCTCAAAGCATGAGAAATCAGAACATACCCAAGTACAGCTACTGACTTACATCTTCTGGAAAGAGGTGCAGCCTTTGCATCATAGTTCTTCTGTGCAGGTTCTTTGGAAGCATTCTATAAATAGCCAGTTTAACAATCTGGAAGAGACATATATATTATGAAAAAAATATACATCTGAGCATCAAGCAGACATGCCAAAAGAGCAGAAACACTGAGAAAGAGGTAGGCTGGGCTTCCCCCTGCCCATTCCTTCAGATCTTGGACTTTGCTTCAACTCCTCCCTCCACAGGCAAGAGCTCCACCGCCATCTTGAGGTGCAGCCTGACCATTCCAAGAGGCCAGAGGCTCTGGCAACTGTCAAAAGAGCAGCAGAAATTGGAGGGTATATGGAAGTGACTAAGAAGCTAAGAATCCTAGAACACTAGCAGTGTATCTTCACATCACATTTAGCTGAATGGACTAGCCTTCACAAAGGATGCAGGGTATGAAAGATTCAGCTAAAGGGTATTGAATCTATGAGAATTTCAGGATATCTGGGATTTTTTACTAGATTAGACAGAGCTATATGTACATCAAATTTACATATATCCTCTTCATACCAACTCTTTGTTTTTCTTTCCTGCTTAGTCATAATGCTTCTCTTCTAATTATTTAGGTTCCACTGGAAGTGTTTCAAGACTCAGGAGAAGCTGCATCACTCTGGCTTCGAGTGTTTGATTTCTGTTAACACTTCCCTGATATTTGAATATTTTTATTTATTTATGTATATTAATTGTACTTAACTCCCAATCCAACCCATCTCACTCCCCACTACTACTCTGCACAACTATTTAAAACTCTAGCATTGCTGAAGTACTTTAAACTGATATCCTTCAGAGAGCACAATCCTGAAAGGTATTGAGAGCCTTCCACACTTTGCAGGATCAGGCTCAGAATGAGGAACAGATTAAAAATAGTAAAAGCAATTTGTTTTCATCCACAACCAAACCAGAGATCAAACCACCTGTGAAGTCTTGCTGAGAGTATTTCAAATTTCTAAGATACTTGATCCCGTTCTAATATTGTCCCTAAACCATAGCATACTCAGTTTTATGTCCCTACTAATCTAGGCTTCAAAGTTTTGCTCTGGTTTATTAAAAACTGTTCCCTCTCCCCACAGTTTTAAAAGAAAACTCTCCGTGTTTGATGTTTTACAAATAGCTTTTTGATGTGTGTATTACTAGCCTAAAATTACTCCTTGTCTTCCCTGACCCAAACTGCATAGTCTTTCAAAGACCAACTGTAAGGATTTCTGTTCCAGATTTTTCTTCCAAAAGGTAATCATTATGTAGATACAAGTCTATGCAAGTGATTTTTAAATACAGTAACATTCAAAAGGTAAGAATGTTTTAAGCTCCCTTATTTTAACACCTGCAGCTGCATACATTGGGGTAATGACTCCACTGCAGGCTTCCTCACAGCATATTGCCAGTGTTAAACCTTGTCCTGTTTTATAATTATTCTTAGTAGGTGAAGTGTGCTCTGAGTAATTGTCAACCACTAATTCTTTGCCAGAGGCAACACAGCCTCTAAAAACTGTGGCCAACTCACATACAGTACTTCTCACTTCTTTAGACTTGTTTTATACTAATTTTCATGTGAAGTTTTTGAAATGATTAAATAAACAGTGTCAACTAAATTTTGCTTATATTTTCAATTAGAAAATATAGTGACATTTTAAATGAATATTTATTTCAGGCCAAAACTTTCAAACGAAGGTGGCTGAATTAGGCTCCTAAATCCATATTTAGGCACCTATCCAAAAGTAGCTTCATTTGAAAAAGTGCAAAGCATCCATAAATTGCACTGAAGTCAATGGGAGTTGCAGGCACTCAGTTGCTTTAAAGTCTAGCCACTTCCATTTTTAGGCACCTCAAAAGATGTATGGGGCAAACTTTAGGTATAAAACTTTCACAATTCTGGTCTCAAACTTTACAATAATTATGCAAGTGAACTAAAATGTCTATATGTTTTATTTTTATAAAAACTGCCTTTGAGTTCCAAACATCTGTGTCTTGCAAATAAACAAATAGAAAGGACATATAGTAATTCCTCACTTAACACTGTAGTTATGTTCCTGAAAAATGCGACTTTTTAAGGTAAATGATGTTAAGCGAATCCAATTTCCCCATAAGAATTAATGTAAATAGTTAGGTTAGGTTCCAGGGAAAATTTTTTCACCAGACAAAGAACGATAGATATATATAATAAATAAATAAATATATAAAGACACACACACAGAGAGTATAAGTTTTAAACAAACAATTTAATACGGCACACAGCAATGATGATTGTGAAACTTGATAGAGGTGATGAAGTCAGAGGGTGGGCTATTTCCCAGGGAATGCCTTACTGCTAAATGATGAACTAGCACTGGGCTGAGCCCCCAAGGGTTAATACATTGTTGTTAATATAGCCTCACACCACAAGCCAGCCAGAATGGAGGGAGAGGAGACAGCATGGCAGACACAGACACACACCCTGTGTGAGAGAGAGATGCATTGCTCTTGTAAGTACGCTGACACCACTCTAAGTACATTGCCTTTTTAAGTAGATCAGCAAGTTGAGACAGCAGAGCCCTGTTGTGTCACCCCCCTGCTCCATGGATGGGGTAAGTGGGGGGGCAGGAGCAGAGGGAATGGGGACACCCTCACATTAGCCCCCTCTCCTCCCCACTACTTCACAGCAAGCAGGAGGCTCCTGGGAGCAGCTCCTAGGCAGAGGACAGGAGCAGCACATGGCAGAGGAGGGAGAGATAGCTGAACTGTAGGCAATTAGTCTGCTGGGTAGCTGCCACACAGGGAATGGAGGGGAGCGTGGAGCTGACAGGGGGGCTGCCAGTCCATCCTGGTTCCAAGCCCCTACCAGCTAGCTGCAACAGGCTGCTCTTCCTGCAAGCAGTGGACAAAGCAGGAGGCTGCCAAACAACATTATAAGGGAGCTTTGCACAACTTTAAACGAGCATGTTCTCTAATTGATCAGCAATGTAACAGCAAGACAATGTTAACTGGGATGACTTTAACTGAAGAGTTATTGTAATCTCTCTGCTTTTTGCTTTCAAAAATGTTTTAAAAAAATCAACAATCCTAAAGCAATTTTCTTTGCTCAAATTGCCCAGAAGATTGGCAAACAAATAAAGGAACAGTTTAAACTGCTCAGCTCAGAAAGATTCTGCTCTAACTCAGTTTTCACTCATTTATAAAAGATGAAGCACTAGATGCAGCTCAGGATAAAATCAGCAGAAGCTGTGTTACTCCTGACACAGGACCCCATGCAGGCAGAGACTCCACCACTGGAAAGGCTGGGAGTGTGCAGCCAGGTAGTCAGCATAATTAGTGGGCAACCCTGGCAAAATAGGGACATAGTTTGGGAGGCCCAGTAATGTGCAAGTAAATGCATTCCCTTGGCATAAATTAAAGTTGTCTCCAACATATGTCCCAGAAGAAATCAGAGGTGGTACTACACATGACCTGATTCACCAACACAAAACTGAAGAAGAGGGAAATCATTTTAAAACTATGGCAACAGGAGGTTATCACACTGAAACTAGAGAAGAAATGTATTATTAACAAAAACCATGGATTGTCCAACAATCTGCACTTAATCTAAGGAAGTCAAGTGAAAGGGTAATTTCTTCTTCATTAAACACTTCCTGAATAATATGGATAAGCCCAATATGAAGGAACCGCTAAAACTGCCAGTGTAGAAGACACAACTAAAAACATTAGAATTAGAAATGGTTACTTTAAAACACAGATCTGATCACCTGGTTTTGGAGGCAAAAATTTGCCAAGACAGGCTTGATGACTGTGATAACTCCGTGAGACTATTTTTCTCTTGTTAGAGATCAGTCTTTGAGGAAAAAAGGTCTAAATCAAAGGTTCACAAGTTAATAGCCATTCTCCTCTATTTGTTAAACAGAAATATTAGCAATACTTAAATTTCACTCGATAATGATGGTACTTCATAGCTCCAGCAAGTGGAAAGTTCAGGAAAGAAGTTGTATGGCAAAGATGCTGTGATCAAAACTATTCTGTTGAATAATATGTCATCCATCCAAAGATCTGAAGAAGACTGTGATGAAGGGGTATGACTATCCAGATATTTACTTGCTAATCAAAATGGCTCGTTGCTATCTTTCATTTTTTGAAAGCTTGCTTCCAATTAAAGGAAGAAGGAGTTCCTAGACTGTCACTTGCCTGAAAGATACTCCTAAAGACAGCCAGAACATTCAAGTCAAGGAACATGCTTGTAAGGGTTTAGAAGTCCTCCAAAGACTCTCTTTTTTGACTTGACATAAAGACTTCTGCAGAGTAACTCAGGTTACAGATTGAATAAGATTTCTTGGAAACTGAAGAGATTCTTGATTTCTATCTACTTTGTTGAGAATTAACTGTCTGGAATCTAACTGGGACCCGGAAGCATATAAAAATAAAGTTCATTTCCAGATAAGGATGGAAAATGCAGAGGAGTTCCCTTCCTGTGCTCCAAAGATAAATCTCTCAACTTACCACATTGGGGATGGTCTGATCAAGGCCATGTCTACATTACCATTTATGCCGGCAAAACGTATGCAATTCAGGGGTGTGAAAAAACACACCCGCGCATTGCACATTTCGCCGGCAGAAGTGCTATTGTGCACAGTGCTATGTCGGCAGGAGAGCTTCTCCTGCCTACATAGCTATCGCTGCTCGTTGAAGTGGTTTTATTATGTCGATGGGAGAGCTCTCTCCCATCAGCATAGAGTGGCTACTTGAGTGATCTTACAGCAGCGCAGTTTCATGGGTACAGCTATGCCACTGTAAGCTCCCTAGGATAGTAGACATGGCCTAAGGCCTGGTCTACACTAGGGAGGTAAGTCAATCTAAGTTATGCTAGTTAAGTTACATAAATTATGTAATTTAAGTCGACACAGCTTTAGATCGACTTACAGTGGTGTCTACACCATGCTGTGTTGGTGGGAGATGCTCTCCCGCTGACATAGCTTCTGCCTCTGGGGGAAGTGGAGTATTCAAGTCAATGGGAGAGCACTCCTCCATTGATTTATGGTAGTGAAGACAAGCCTTAAGTCTCTCTGTGGCTGGAGAGACCTAGGATCTTTCTTCTTTGGCGTTCAGCCTGACTGTCTGCATAGGAAACTCTCTGTGCTAAGGAGGGTGGATGCTCATCTACTGGGACAAAATGCTTGGCAGCTAAAAATTCAAGAAGATTACAGATCTGAAGTGTTGGAAATAGGTTATAAAAATATTTAAAAAAAAATATAGAACTGGAAGGGACCTTGAAAGGTCATGGAGTCCAGTCCTCTGCCTTCACTACCAGGACCAAGTACTGTCCCTGACAGTTTCCCCTGACCCTTAAATATCCCCCTCAAGGATTGAACTCACAACCCTGGGTTTAGCAGGCCAATGCTCAAACCACTGAGCTATCCCTCCTTTCTTAAGATTTTGACAGTAAAAGGGATACACAGATTAAGATGTCTCAGAGCCACTTGGGCTGTTTCAGAACATAGAGGAGAAACTTGCTTGCTTCATTTGGCTTTCCCCAGTAGAATTCCTCTGAAATGTGAAAGACTTGATCTGCCTCAAGGCAACCTCATCACTGTTTCTCTTAAGCTTGACAGGCCAATTTAGGAGTCATTAAAATTTCTTATCCAGAGAATTAAGAGAACAATTTATTTGTTACTCTGACGATCTACTGCAATTCCTCTAGAGCCAATTTAGATCTGCCATGCATCAGAATGGTGTAAAATGAAGGCAGGCTGATCACTTGCTGCTTTAACTTGCCATTTCTCTGTGGCTCCTACCAAAACCAGAACACATAGGCATGCACGGGCATTTAAATTTGACTGCTTTTGGAGGGGCATGTTCTGTGACTCCAGGGCCAGAGGAATTCTGTACCCTCACCAAGGAATACTAAGTGAAGCACTGATTAGAATACGTTGTTTAAACAAGACCTTGTATTGAAGCAGCATGGAGAACGTCAATGTTTGGGCGGGGGAGAGACCATCCAAATAATAACAACAACAAAGTATGGTTAAGTAAAGAGACAATCGGAAGAGCAGAACGACAAAAAATATAAGGGCAGAGAATGAAAGAAATAAGGGATCAAAGCTAGGAAAAGAGGAGGGAGAGGAACTGAGAAGTATAAGCAGGAGCAGGCAGAGAAGTGAGTGGGTAACAGGGACACAGTTTTAGGAAAAAAAGAGAGCTAATAGAATGTGGAGGGTAAAGAGTTTCTACTCTCCCTTGAGACAAAAAAAATCTTTCTTGGCTGCCTTTATTACATCTACAGTATGAAATGTCCTCTTAAATATCTAGCATCTATAGCAAAATAAATGGCGAATTAGCACAGTTTTCCACTTCCAAAATTTAACCGTTCAAGTTAAATTTACCAGAAGCAAATCTTGACAGATTCTTAACTATAAATGAATATCACAGAACCAACTCAGTATGGAGTATAATCTGGTAGTATCTGTAGATTTTTCCCATAATTCAGGTCCTGTCCTTGGGCCACTAGACCACTCTGCCTTTCATCCTTGCCATTTCATTAAGTTACAAAATATTGTTGTCTGTGAAATGCAGGTAAAAATATTAGAATACACCTCCAAGTTATTCACAGAAACAGTTTCATGCACATTCAGCTAACTGTATTATTTTTTGTCATGTTACTGTTTGCACAGGTTGCAGATAAATTGCTTGTTATGCCATCATGGTACACTAAACTTATCAAGATCAGAACGATCTATAAGAATTGCTACACAGACAGAATATTTGGCATTCTACACTACCATCTACTATTTTAAATTATTAATGTGACAAATACAGAAATCAGATCTTTTCCTGATCTCTCTAACCATCTAATTAGATTTTTTGCTTTGAACACAGAGTGAGTTAATTCCCTGGAGTTCCTTAGAGGGTTGTTACACAAGAACACCTTTCTTGGTAAATAAGATGAAGTTCTGAATTTGATCACCATTTGCTGAGTCTTTGTCAAACATGTTTTAACTATTGTTAATGCTTTGAATTTGTCTTAGATGAATATCTCTGGGAACAATGGGAGTTTGGCAAGAAAAGCAAAATTCAGAGTGAATGCCAGAAGGGATTCAGTTCTCAGGCCCTTGCAAATAAATTAGGCTATAGTGCCTCCCAGTGTACAGCTACTAATATCTGAAGTTCAAACAAAAATGGTAAAGTTGAGAACTGATTTTAGACATGGAACTAATAATAGTTTAGGAAGTCAGTACAGATATATTAGAGCCTTCCCTTTAAGTGCTTTTTAGTTTTGCTTTAATTGAGTACAATTAGACAACTGACTACAAGCAGCAAAGCTCTTTGGGGGCAGTGACTGTCTTTTTGGTCTGTATATTACAGTGCCAAACACAACAAGATCCTGATCCATAACTGTATCTTCTAGATGGTACTGCAATATAAACAATAATATTTCAACAGATGCATAATATGGTGTGACTAGATCAAGTGTTTTAAAATTAGTTATATAAATGTCCTGGAGCCAAATCCTTTTGAAGTCAATGGAAATTTTATATTAGCTTCACTGGGCTTTTAATCAGGCCCTAATGGATTTGTGTCTTGGTGTATGTCTATATAGAAGTTACCTACCTGTGGCTGGCCCATGCCAGCTGACTTTGGCTCACAGGCCTCGGGCTAAGGGGCTGTTCAACTGCAGTGCAGACATCCAGGCTTGGGCTCTTCCACCTCACAGGGTCCCAGAGCCCAGGCTCTACTCTGAACCCAAACGTCTACACCGCAATTGAACAGGGCCCCATGAGCGCAAATCAGCTAGCATGAGCCAGCCGTGGGTTTTTAATTGCAGTGTAGATATACCCCCAGGGTTTAATCCTCAGAGGCGCTGCATGTCTGCAACTCTCAGCAAAAGCAAGGGAATAGATTCCAATATGTTTTTCCCAAGTTAGTGTCAGAAAGCTCATATCTATATATCCAGAGCAGGCAAGATTTTCAAATATAGGAACCAGAAGTTAAATGCATAAATCCACAGTTAGGGTTCCATTTTTTGAAAGTCTTGGCAATCAATAATATTAAGCTATCAATTAATCCTATTAATCTTCTCCCTCAGCAGAAGTAGTAATATCCTGTTTATGCATTACACACTGAACCCAGATTTTACTCAGGGGCCCAAATTCAACATGATCAACATTTTTCAGTTCCTGGATACATCATATGTTCAGGATATACCACTGGAAAACAGCTAAAAATCAATCAGTAGAATCCACTGTTGAATTTCACTGCAAGAGAGAGATGAAGGTGTACTGTCTTGCATTCTTTTTTAAAATCAGCACTATTCCTTCTGGCTGCTAAGAAATGACTAGGATTATTAAGCGATGTACAATTTTGCTAAGACTGGCTTGGGGTGGGTGATTTATGAAACAGGTCAAATCTTTAAAACTGAAGGCAGTCAGCAAAAATGAACCAAGTTAAAAACCTTGATTTGCCCATTTGAATAGCATAATGTGAACCAGAGTTTTAGCTATGAAGCACAGCATTATAAATATTTTGTTGAAATAATTATCCTTAAAATTGTCACACTTTAGCTCCATACTAAAGGTTAATACAAAATACATTAGTTTCACAGCAATTACCATCTCGCTGATTTTTTATTAGATTAACCTGTTTTACCCTCTTGACTAGTTCCCCATATGTTATTCTAGTTTTGTGTAGTAGGTTGGAAATGGTAATTCAGAGTATAGAGGCATTACTCCCACAGCAGGGAGTTCTGGTGAAGGATCTCTGGTCTGCACTCCATTTCTCGTGCTGTCTAAAGTGCATGTAAGAGCAAGAAGCAGAGTACTCCCCACTCGGTCTGATGCACCCACCTCAAGAAGAGCAGAATTCTAATTCACTTTAACCAGTAAACCTGGCTATATTTGAAAAGAATAAACAGTGTTCCTATACCAGTGGTGTGCAACCTGCGGCCCATCAGAGTAATCTGATTGTGGATTGCGAGACGTTTTGCTGATGTTGACTGTCCGCAGGCACGGCTCCCCACAACTCCCAGTGGCCCCGGTTTGCCGTTCCTGGACAATGGGAGCTGCAGGAAGCAGCAGGCTACAGGGATGTGTTGGCCGCCATTTCCCACAGTTTCCATTGGCTGGGAACAGAGAAACACGACCACTGGGGGCTGTAGGGGGCCGTGCCTGCGGAGGATCAACGTCAGCAAAATGTCTTGTGGCCCACAATCAGATTACCCTGATGGGCTGCATGTGGCCTTCAGGTTGCCCACCAGTGTCCTATATCATATGGCTGGGGAGGCCACCACAGGAGGAGTAGGGGAGAGACAAACAGGGAAAAGGACAAAAACCAAAGAGGAAAGAAGGAACAGAGAAAGATAAGTCATGAGAAGAATCAGACACAGTGACACCAGATTTAGGCCACCAGTAAAGTATCCCTATTCAGGAGAGCATTTAAGCATGAGCTGAACTGAACCCACACCAAAGAGGAGAGAGAGCACAGAGCAGAAGGTGAATGAGTGAATACATGAAGAAAAAGGTGGGAAGGGGAAGACAGAACTCAGAATAAAGGAGTGATACAATGGAGAAGAGAGTAGCTGGTCAGTCAGGAGATCTCGACTACAAGCTAAACACCAAAATTTCTATTTTCCACCTTTGTAGTAACTAGTGTTTTTTTCTTTCTTTCTTTTTTTTTAAGTAAGGTTTGGTGAAAGGGCAAATGGAAGAGCTTGATTTAATTTTTTGTCCATCAGAAGAACAGCAAGTCTTATGATGAAATAGTTCCCGTAAATTAACCAAGGAAAGCAAAAGTTAAAATGAAAAAGAGGTTACTTACTGCTGTTGGATCTTTTAGGTGAAGTTGTGTTGCTGTCACTTGTTTAAAGCCACCTGGATAACTAAAAAACATCCAAAGATCATATTTAACATTAAGACAGTGAAACAAAATAAAACAGTGAAAAAGACAAAGATTTTTTTCTAATACAGTGTTTGATTCTGTAAACACTTTTTCACTATTACTCGTTGTTGAATTATATTTGTAACATGTTACCTGAGTATTATAAATTTTACATAAATGGCTTGCAAGGATCCAAGCAGATCAGTACACAATGCTGAAAGGTTTGAACTAAAAAAAAAAAAGTATGGCCAGCTGATCACAGCTAGGCAGGTTGCAAATTACATCATGTGCAAGCTATTATCCCAACAAACAGCTTATTATTTTCATTATGTCGCCCTCTGTTCCCCAATCCTCTTCTGTTTGTCTTGTCCACTGGTTACAAGTTATCATTTACCTAGATTGTAAGCCTTATAGGGGAAGATGTTGGGTTTACTGCTGTTATAAATCTTATCAGGTCCTACAAATTTGGTATTTTTTCCAACTACTGATCTGAACTATGGACCTGGTCCAAAGCCTATTGAAGTCAATGAGGGACTTTCCATTACTTCAACGGATCAGCTCCAACATCATAAAATCTTAAGAACTGAAAATATCAATGTCAGTACAAGTAATACATTTAGAATATTCACTGAAAACTGCAGTTATTTCAATATTACTACAATTCCCTCCCGCTACTAACACCCTCAACTCCACTTTTATGTTTTCCACACAATTTATTCATTTTCAGAATAGATTTTAATAATTAGAGATAAACCAGCTACTGTGGTCATGTTAGAAATATGGGAGCAACCGTTTTTATTTGCTTTGACTGACTGATCAGAATTCCACCCAGAAACAAATTATTCCTGCCAGTGCTAAATACAGAAGCTTGGGAAATAATCATTATTGAAGCATATACATCAACTTTGTCTCCATAATATCTCATGTCTTAAATGTTTTCTCACTGATTTTTAGAGAGGTTTAAATCACTCAGATGTAATCTTAACATCAGAATGCCTTCTTTATCTTTTTTCAGTTAAACCGTTTGCATTGGAAAATGATCTTGATCTTGCTATTTGCCCTTTGGTCTACTGACATAACTCAAGATGACTTCTGCACTCCTCTTAAAAATTGTTGGTTTAGCTGGCTTCTTTAGTGTTTTAGACCAAGAACAAACACGTTTTGCTACTTAACTAAAATGATATTCCCGTTCTTTGGCTTCACCTCCATCCAGTAAGATTGTTTTGCTAGGCAAATTTAACTTATGCCTTCTTCTGACATTTTGTATCTCAGATTATTTCCCTACCAATACATATTGTGCCAGGGAAGACAGAGACATTTAACAGAACACAAGATTTATAACACACAAGAGGAATTTCCTTTGAATTCACATTTTAGAGTTAATGAATTTACTTAAAAGCAAAATGGACTTCACCATCAATCTCTACTACTAACGTTTTTGAGCATTTACTCTCAAATCATGGAACACTTACCCTGTGTGAGAAGAATATACTTTCTGTTCCCATTTGTTACCAGAAAATGCAATGTGTCTTGTGTTTATTATGACAACATGGTCTCCACAGTCACCTAGATTATAAATGATAGACATTTCAATAGGAGATATCACAAGGGCAATAAAAACATCCTCACAAAATTACTCACAGAAACAGAGCAAATATCAGATTATAATGTCTCAAATGAAACAATCACTAAAAAAAATCACCTTTAAAATAAACATCTAGCTATAAACACAGAATTTATTCACTTTTTTCATCATCATTATCACCATGTTAAATGGTGGGTGAATTCGTGGGTAGTTTAAGTCAATGCAATTTGCATGAGTAAGAGTTGCATGTTTTAACTCACAGAGTAACATTTTATTTTATTCAATATATTATACGTTTGCTCTACATTATGAAAAGTCAATGTGAACAAATAAACACAAACTAAACATCAATCTTTAAAGCAGAATTTAAATTAATTTCAGATTTATAAAACAATTTTTCATAATGAACAGTTTCATAATAACAATTTTTCATAATACTGAATTTTGGACTAGAAATATATTAGTGTGAAACGATCTTAGGACCTATAGCTAAAATATATATTGGAACCTAAAAGAAAGATTTAAAGTCATTAGCTTTGTGCTAGACTGAAGCATTTGTACTAAAAATCAAATAGAGTTGAGTGCTACAATATAGAACCATAGAATTGGAAGGGACCTTGAGAGGTCATCTAGTCCAGTCCCCTGCACTCATGGCAGGAATAAGTATTATAAAATACACAAATGGGCGCAATATGAAAATTTGCCTGCTAGATAGAGTGCATCTCTCCCATCTATAGGTACCAAAATGAAAAAAAACCCCTGTTTTCTATTACTAACAATACTTCTCAAGCATTAGAAATTTTGACAGATCTTCCATATTAAATAAAATTGACAAATTCTTTTTACTAAATTCTGACACGTATAAAATAACTGTGAAATAAGTGCAAGTTTTCTAAAATAAATATATATTTTTGATGAGTCATTACTATCTCATTAATTCAGATCTCTGGAAGATGATTCACCTGGAGTTCATTTCCATATTGAGATTTAACCAGTTAGTCTAAAAAGTGCCATATTAAAGTATAATAAAAATGTAATTAATATTTGAAGAAACTGGCAATGCAAAACAAACATTGTTGTGAAGAAAGATCTCCCAAAGGTATATTCCTTACTAGATATATCCAGAAAATCGACAGGAGTTTGCTAAGCGGTCTGTGTCATTTTATTTTCCATTTTATTGTTCTCAGCAGTTTAGCTCAGAACCTGATTTCTTGAGTAAAATATCCCCCTCCATGAAAGTCTTAGTGCCTTTACAGAGCCTGCACAAGTAAATTTCTATTTAAAACTTACATGAAAAGGATTAAACGACACAAATGTTACTGTTTAAAAAAAATCCTTAATGTTCAGCCTACTGTAGATATCTGCTACAGTATGTCATACAAATCTAAACTTTAATCTTTCAACTACAATTTTATTTTTTTCTTTTAATTTTTAGTTGTTCATTTTGGCAGGAAGGTATTTTAAATTTGACACACTACCTAGGCATTTAAATACGTAGCTAATATGCTAAAACTCCATGTTATACTTTTCTTTAAAAAGTACTCTGAGTAGCTGTGTAACTAGCTGGTAGACACACCATAGCAAGGGTTCCACTGTTAAATGGACTTAAAATATAAAATCTCTGTTTTTCTCTAGAAGTAGATAGTCATTTGGGGTGAAATTTCAGTTTTTATGCCCCCTGAATTTTCTATGTATTTTCCCCCATTTTCTCTTTACAACTACTTTTCTCTTTTTGCGTTCTGGCTGAAATTTGTCCTTGGCAATGTGACCTGTCACTGCTGACCGACCACTTTTACAAAGTATTGTCTATCTACACAAAATATGGAAGGCAGCTGAATTCGGAGGAAAACTGGTATAATTTGTAGGTTTCTAGGAGGAAAAATGGATTTAAGATCATTTTTAGCAATTATTCTTCAAAATTGAAAGTTTATGCACTAGCAGTTGCTGATGGAGAAAATCTCTGACATCAGCAGCTACACTTTTCTGTCAGATTTTATCCTACAATGCTGAAGGTTTCATGTGCTGTGGCTGGTGGATGAAGTTTTCTCTGTTAGCACCTGTACTTCTACTCTTCTACAGATCCAAATCCTCATGAATCTGTAGCCTTGTTAACTTATGAGCAAGTTTGGTCTCACAAACTAAAGAGGGTAATTAGGCGATTCAATAATTGTCAGTCTACCATATGAGCCAATATTGAACCAATGCTCCAGTATGTTACTCGAGGTGCCAACTTTTGGATTAGAGAAAAACCAAAGGTCCAGACTATTAAAAATCCCAAGAAAATTTTTATTAGAGTAGACATCATAACCTAATTTGTAATTTGTTTATTTAACGTCTTGCTTACAACAAGTTGCTTTAAAAAACAAAACAAAACCCTAAAATCAGTTTAAAGCTGATTTTGTTCAGTGAAAAATCCTCTGTGAACACACTTACACTGGTTTAAAACTGGCCTATATGTGTTTAAATCGTTTTATGCTGTCATGTAAACTAAATACAATTAACATTATTCACACATCACACCTTCAGTTAAACCAGTGCAGCTCTGTGGAAAGACCAAACCTATATATATCAGAAATCCCTTGCACTTTCAGTTGGACACAGTATTCTTTGCTTCTTGTCTTTAAACAGTATGCACTGTTCCTGTCATACTTCAGAGGTGGCCTCATTCAACAGTGAGAAAAAGGGAAAATGGTATTATATGCACAATTAAGGTCAAAATTTGTTGACAACTCCTGCAGCGTAGACCCAAAGAAAATTTCCTTCCTACACTGGAGGAAAAATGTTTTCTGACGGTTCTCATGATATATCATTGATTTGTCATATTTTAAGTTTAATTAATATTTCCCAAGAAACATACACACATATAAAAAAAAACAAATAAAAGATCAAGACCTTAAATCTTCATTAATTACTTTCCAATGGTAAACAATCAGTTTTGGAATACAAGAATTTTGGTTTTTCTTCATTAAATAAAGTGCTTGACATCTGCCTAGGATCACAAGTCAGTCTGCCACTTAGCTTACAAAACTAACAACCTACATGCCAAACTTCTTGTTCATTTTAAGATGACAAGTCTTCACTCCTTCTCCTAACCATTATAAGTACTAAACATTACAAACTGAAGGAATTGATGAAGTTTTCACCCTAAAGGCTGATCAGCATTTTTTTGCAAGAGGTGAGGAATAATTATCCACCTTAAGGTAGCTGTGCTGAGCTCCAACACAGTAAATTACCAAGAGCATTTCTGTTTCCTTTAATTGCTTTTGTCAGATTTATTTCATCTTCTAAGAAGTTTTAATAGCAGTTAAGTATCAATGTTTAACTTTTAATTATGGGAACAAAAGTACAGAGAACATGATCAATATTCCTATGCTCTTGAATGCTAGGTGTAATGTGTGTGGTATAATTTTATCTAAAGTTTTGAAATTTGCGGAAAAAGTATACCACTATTAACAGCTTGAATGCAAATAAGTTTGCATTAAATCAAATTTCTTCCCTCCATCCGAGTTTGAATTCAGTTCAGTATACTTGGAAAAACAATAAATAAATAGAACAGTTTTACTGACCAGAAGCAAGCACTTGACAGAAAATTCAGTTTTATTCCATTGAAGATATTGAAATCTCAAAGTTCTGAGAATATGTTAATTTAAAAAAACAATAGTCTGAACTTCCAGCATCATGAAGCAATAAACGATGCAAAATGGAAATCCATACAGACATTGCTCTTTTACATATATCACTAATCTCTCACCCACAGTAGCCTCCAGAAACATAATAATCACATTAAAAAACTAACAGTGTTCAAGACTCTACATCAAATGCTACTTGCATAATAAATGAACATATTAAATACAGTATCCCTTGTGCAATACTGTTTAAGTGGTGCTTTACAGATTAAAAATACTGTTATCTTATTAAAAAGATTTTAACCTGTTTCAACACAAGCAGAAAACCAAATAAAATCCTTCTGGAAACAACCTTTCTTCCCTGCCTAGAAGTTAAAAATTGAATGAATGTGAAGTTGAATGATCTTTGGCAGTGAATGAGCAAAAACATTAATTTTCGGGAAAGTTTGGTCTCAAGTGACATCTTGTGGCTAAAAGCTGTTTTGCAGTTTTAAAATTCACATTCAGATCACTTCTACAATCACACTAAGTTATACTTTCTGCTACGAAAAACAAAAATTAATCTAAATTTTCACATGAAAATTGATTGTGAAACAATGTATACCCAGCACAAACCAATATTAGACTCATTATTTCAAAGACAATATCAACAAACTATAGCAATACAGATGAGGTTTTGGAACATAGGGTTGTCGAGTCAAAAGATTCATAATTAATAAAAAAGACTCTGAACTTAGTGTGCACACAAGGGCTTAAAGTGCCAGTGTTTCTGTTAGCCTTACTAAATCTTTGTGATAATTTCCACAAGGGCCATGGAAAGATTTTCCATGGCACAATCTCAGCATTGTGGACAGGGGCCATCTTTTTGTACAATTACCTGGCACAATGGGGTCTCAATCCATGACTGTGGCTCCTAAGTGCTATAGTAACAGAAATAAACAGTAATACCTTTACTGCAGATTAGCCAGCCTGGCTGGAAGGGAGACAAATCTTTTGGTTTAAATTAAACTAGATATTTGAAATGTATTTTAAAAAAAGAGATGAGAAACATTTTATTAATAGAAAATATTTTGAAAATTCTATTTTAAAAGGAAGTAGCCTTTTAATGAACAATTTTGTAATGTGTTTTACATAAAGGAACAACCAACCTGATATATTTTAATCTGTCAATTTAAAAAAAAGTTAAAAAGTAGTTCAGTTACTATACTTGCCCTTGTGTTCACTTTCATATTATTTTGGTTTCACAATATTTTGCTAATTTTAAAAATGTTTCTCTGTTATGTGAACTGCCCAGTTATATACATAAAACAATGATGCCAAACCACAAGCAGCCATATTGTGTTGTCAAATGCACAAAGTAAAACTGAAAAAAATAGATATTTGTTGTTCTAATCTCTTTTAATACTTTAAGGTGTAATCACAATAGATCTTAAACAAAATCTATATAAGAAAATTCCAGGAATGTCACTGTGTGTGTCACTCTAAAGCCTAAAATGTCTGTAGTCTCATTGTAAAGCAATGGAAACAGCTACAGCATAGTTGAGGGCTCTTTTTGTTCAGAATAGCACCAGGCTGAATCATCATTAAATTTTGCTGACTCTTACCATCCAATTTTTAAGTTCTTAGCCATTCTTACTTTATGAATTATACCCATGAGGTATAGATACAGTAAGGCCTGGTCTATACTACAAAGGTAGGTTGACGTAAGCCACATTGTGTTGACCTAATTGTGCACAAGTCTACAATTAAATTTAAATCCCACAGACGTAAAGTGGTCCATCATGACGGCATATAACACCAGCTCCCTGAGTGGCTCTGAGCTATGGTCAATGTATGGAGGTTGGTGCAGCATGAGTGTTACCTATGTGTTACCCTAACAGTCCTCAAGCAGCTATCCCCCAATGCCCGACACTGACCACTCTGGTCACAATTGTTAACTTCACCATCTAGGACTCATGCATACCAGAAGCCCCCCACCCTGCCTTTAAAACCACTGCAAATTTTTGAAATGCATTTTCCTGGTTGCCCAGCTTGGTGAGCACAACTCTATCTGCTTTTTGTTCTTGTGAGCAACAGCCCAGCTGATTATGCTGGCTACATGCTCTAGACACACATCTGCCTGGAGCAGAGAGAAGATACTGAATCTCCTGGGCCTGTGTGGAGAAGAGGATGTGCAGGCACAGCTCCAAACCAGCCACAGAAATATTAACATCCATAAGCAGATCGCTCAGGAGAGCAGTAGAAGGGGTATGACAGGGACCAACAGTAGTGCTGCATGAAAGCCACGAAAATGCGGCAGGCAAACCAGGGAGTCAGAGAGGCCTACAATCGAGGCGGTGCTGACCTACACACTGGCCACTTTTACGAAGAGCTGCATGCCATACTTGGCAGAGACCCTACCACGCTGCACACCACTGCAGATAACTGTGAGGAGCTCGAGTCACAGGCTCCTGCTATGAACAATGAGGATGAGGAATATGGGAGACAGGTGATGAAAGATTCAGCTGTGCTGTGCACCAGGAACCATTTTTTATACTACTGCAGTCCAGTCAGTCCCTGCAATCGAGAATGAGCAAGAACATTACAGGGGAACAAACTTTGGGTAAATGTGTAAATAAATTTCCAATTATAGTGATGGCACCCCAAAATTAGCAGGACACAGCTACTGACTTTTCATTAATTTATTCATGCTACAAGAGGTGGAGGTACAACAAAGAGAGAGAAAGTTTCTATCTGTTCTTCATTCTCTTCTAGAGTAAGGTGGGGTGGGGGGGCACGTGGAGCAGTTTGTTTGTCCACAGGGATGTCCCTTGAATCCTCCTGAGAGATCTCGATGGAGCTTCCATGGAAGTATTCTGCCATCCTTTCCCGAAGGTTTTTGGGTTGGCAGCCTTATTTCTTCCTCTGCAATGGGCCACTTTCCCATGCCAGTCAGTGCTTACTTTGACAGGCACCACTGCTGTAAACAGGCTAGTGGCATACTGCTCCAGGTGACTTCAGAATGCTAGCAGCAGCTCTGCTCTCTCTGCATTTGTTACCTTCAGGAGTGAGATATCAGCTATATCACCACCTCCTGTGGGAAATGATGCCAGCATTCAGTGCCAGTGCCCTATATTCAGTTTCATGCAACTGAGCAACTCCCTCCTTGTTTCTCTCACCCCTGGCAGGTCACACTCATGAACGCTTAAGCTGAGAGTGGCAATAGGCACAAGTACAACTTAAATTTTGCTTTCTGTTCCTACTATACTGACAATGGTACTTCTAAGTGTTTTATCTGTAGCTGCGGCTGATGCAGTCTTGAGGGGTTCCCCCTCCACACCAGCAGAATGACTGACACAGATAAGGAGGATATGGAAGGACATGTTCTGTGAGATCCTGCAAGCCAGTGCTGCATCAGACCTAAAACAGAGGTCCTGGGGGGTGAATATTCCAGACCGCATGGAGAAGGAAAGTGCAGCAGGAGAAAGACGCAGGAAAAGGAGAGGGAGATGCACCAGGAAAGGCAGCCAATTCAGATGCTGCAGACTCTTGTGGACCTCCAGGTTCACCAATCCAGGCCTCAACTCCCATTGCCATCTGAGGAGAACTGCGCCTCCCTATACCCCCCTCAGCTCTGCTTATGGCCTCAGGGCCTGCACACCTACACCTACCAACACAAACCATGGAAAGGCATGGACAACCCAGCTTCACTTACACTGATCTGTGAGAGCTTCGACTGATGTATGTGTAGCTACAAATGACTTCAATGTTTCATCCTCTTATTTACTAAGGTTCTTAAATGTTTTTAAGTTAAAGCTGAAGAATTTAAGTGTGGGTATTTTGGAGCTGTTTTCATAAACAGAAGTTTTGTTTTGAAAGTCATTCATCTTTATTAGTTTACAACACATGGTGTATAATGCCTGCTGGTAGTAAAAATAGTGATCTGGTACACTCACAACCAATAAGATCAGTGCCAAACAGTGTAGTCATAACTGTACAAGAGGCATCCCAGCTTGCACTGTCAAGTGATATATGCACAGATATGAAGCAAGACAACTCTGAAACAATCCCCAAACTGCAACGCCAGGTTGAGCACAGTACACTACGGCACATTCCTGTGGCTCGCTGCTTTTTCAAAGCCCCCCTAAGCCACACAGCTCATCTGATAGCTGTTCAAATTCAACAGACAGACAGAGGTTCTACCTCCACACCTGGAGCAACATTTCCCCCTTTGTTTCAAAAATATTATGCAGGACACAACAGGCAGACCATTGGGATATTTTTCACATTGAGATCCAATCTAGTGAGTAAACACCACCAGCATCCTTTCAATTTACCAAAAGCACATTCAACTGTCATTTGCACCAGCTGAGCCTGTAGTTGAATCTTTCCTTTGTTATCAAGATGGCCTGGGTACAGATTCAAGAGCCAGGGTAGGCAGGATCCCTATTAGTATTTCAACATCGCCAATGGTAATCAGTGGTTGAAAAAGAAGGCTCCTTCTTTTAGCTTTCTGAAGAGTACTGTGTCCTTAAATATGCAAGCAGCATGCACCTTTCCTGACCAGCCAGTGAAGCATCACCGGTGATCCTTCAGAGCTTGCATAACCATGTAAAAATAGCCCGGTTGATGTACTCTGTAGCAAGGTGCTCTGGGGCCAAAATAAGAATGTGTCCCCCATCTATTGCGCCACCACAGCTTGGGAACCCCACAGCTGCAAAGCCATCCACTATGTTCTCCACATTGCTGAGAGTAAGAGTTCTGTCTAGCAGACGACTATTAATGGTCCTGTACATTTGCATGATAATGGCCCCCACAGTGGATTTTCCCACTCCAAAATGAATTCCAACTGACTGGTAAGTAATCTGGCATAACAAGTTTCCCCAGTGTGATCGCCACTTGCTTCTCCACTGTTAGTGCAGCTCTCAGTTTGGGGTCCCTGCAATATATGGGTGTGGCAAGTTCAGCACACAGATCCATGAAACTGGCTTACACATCTGAAAGTTCTGCAGTCACTGCTTGTCATCCACCAGTCAGTGCTCATTTCTTGGTCCCAGAAGTGGCACTCCACCATTTGCAGCTGCTCCATGAATGCCACCAACAACCTTGAATTGGTTCTCGCTGTGTACCACAGCAAACTGATCATCAGAAAATCGTGTTCTTTGTGGTTCTTCTTGCAGTTCTGCAAATACCGGAGGATCATGTGTGCCGCATTTGAAACACTCAGACAATAATGCAGAGCGGTACAGGCTCCATGTTTCTGTCAGAGATGGCAGACAGTGACAAGTCCCGTGTGGGTTTGTGGGAAATTGAAAATAGGTGCAAAAATGATGAGATAGATATGATATTATGGGATGGAGAACACTGCATTATGGGAAGCTGACTCCTTCCTTCTAGTCACCCTTGCATGGGTCTTTTCTCGCCAGCCATGCTTTGCCAAAACTACACAAAAGACAATGTGCTCAACAGTGGCAGGCTGCACACTGGGATACTTACCCAGGGTATATTGCACTGTGCATCAACACAAGCACTCCTGGTCAGTACAAGCAGCGCCAATGGAAGGAGCCAAATACGCACACGCACAAGCAATATACTAACTGTGGCGGATGTCAGGGTGGTTAAGCACTGGAATAAATTGCCTCAGGAGGTTGTAGAATCTCCATCACTAGAGATTTTTTTAAGAGCAGGTTAGACAAACACCTGTCAGGAACAGTCTAGATAATACTTAGCCCTGCCATGAGTGCGGGAGACTGGACTAGATGACCTCTCAAGGTCCCCCAGTCCTATGATTCTATGTAAGCCAATAAAACTTGCATCAGCAAAACTTGGTAGACATGGCCTAATGCAGGGGTCCCCAACGTGGTGCCTGTGGGTGCCATGGCACCCGCCAGGGTGTCTACGTGTTCCCTACGTACTGGCTGGCGGACATTCATCCGCCAAAATGCCACCGACAAGCTGCGTCATCCAGAGGCATCGCTGCCGAAATGCTGGCAATTTTCAGCGGTATTTTGGTGGCGATGCCTCTGGATGACACTATTTGTTGGCGGCATTTTGGCAGCGACGCCTATTGACGTTGCCACTTGTCAGTGGAATTTCAGCGGATGCTCATCCGCTGCCACGGTCCTCCGCAGCTCTTCTGGAGCCCGCCAGACAAAAAGGGTTGGGGACCACTGGCCTAATGCATGTATCTATACCATGCCAAGAGTCCCAGATCATTGTGATGTTAAATGTGACTTAACCAATCACCACCCCATTTACAGCTAATTTGCATGCAACAATTTCATTGGTTGTAAAAGGAAGACTGCACACTCCAGCATACCTTCCATTTGCCAAGCATACAAATCAACACAATCCCCATCAATGCACTCACATCCTCATTTGGCACCTGCAGAAATCCACACAACTCTTCCAAAACTACATAGAAATCAACCCAACCAGCACACACAACAAAAACCACAAACATCACTCAAGAAGCCTAGAATTTCTGTTCAGTCAGTGTGAAGCGATGGAAACAGGTATAAGCATAGTAGACAACTCTTTTTGTTTAGAACAGCACCAGATTTGCTCTAATTCTTCAAGTTGCTCCACGTGGGCAGACCCTCACATTGCCTATAAAATGCCTCAGTGAAGGCAATGGGAACCTTCACATGGGTGTAGAGGTTTACCCATATGGGCTCTTTGCAGGATTGGATCCTCAGACTGTACAGCATCAAGGACCTGATACAAAATCCACTGAACTCAGTAAGAGTCTCTCCATAAACTTCAGGCCCTTTGTGAAAGGGGGCTGACTGGTGACTTCAAGTGGGCCAAAATAAATATAAATTTGATTTTTAGTTACATTAAAAAATAAACTGTTTTTTCTGCTGGAAGATTCAGTGGTTTAAAAGTCAACAAGCTGCAAAGAGCATTGGTGCTCTGTCTTAGCTCACCTCTCTTCAACCAATCACACACTGGCAAAGCTCCAACCTTATCTTCATGCACAGAAGATTGTCATTGATGGAACTGGCTTAGCATGTTAGACTATGCCCTCCTCTTCCATGTTTTCACAGCTAACTGGCAGGGGCGGCTCTAGCTTTTTTGCCGCTTCAAGCAAGGCAGTCAGACAGCCTTCGGCGGCATCTGTGGGAGGTCCCCGGTCCCGTGGATTCGGCAGGTTGCCTGCGGGAGGTCCGCCAGTCCCGTGGCTTTGGCGTACCTGTCGCCGAATTGCTGTCGAATCTGCAGGACCGGCAGACCTCTCGCAGGTGCACCGCCGAAGGCTGCCTGACTGCCACCCTCGCAGGGACTGGCAGGGCGCCCCCCGCAGCTCGCCTCCCCAGACACATGCTTGGAGCACTGGTGCTTGGAGCCACTGCTGCTGACTGGCATTTGCTTTCATACATGATGCACAGTGTAGGGAATATTACTGTTATCTGTTTTACAGAAGTTGCTCAGAGGCCTCAAACCAGATTCATGGCTCCATTATGCTAGATGCAATACAAACACACAGGAAGATACAAAATCCCTACCTAGAGAAGCTTAAACATAGGCCAGGGACTATGTGTTTATACAACATCTAGAAAAATGAGACTCATAAGCGCTACTGCAATGTAATTGTTCAGTATTAAATAATACACCGCTTACTTTTATATGAAAGAATAGTTCAGTGACACAAAGCCTTAGGGAGAAAAAAATGAAAGTGGGGACAAAATGGTGAGTCTTAAAGTTTGTAATGAATACCAAAAACACAAACTTAAAAAAAAATATGATTAATGAAATGGAAAGGAAAGGATACCTATAAGTGAAGGAAATCAAGTTTGCCTCAGTTTACTCCAATACTTACTTAGTGCATGATACACAGGCTTATGCTTCCCCTGTAGTCTGATTACACTCATGGCTGCAAGTTTTCCGGGTGGTTGCATCTTCCCATCTATGAGATACCAGGCTCTGGCAAAAGTAGCCCATTGCTAAAGAAGATTGATAAAGTTGTAGTTAATACAGTAAAATAAATACACTCAGCCTAAATAACTCCACAAAACCACAAACATGTTAGGCATTTACAAGAAAATACATTAGGTATTTTAGAGATTAACTATCATGATTTTTGACCAATATATAAATTATTTTTTAGGAAAAAACACCTCTAATCACTGTTTCTAAATACCATACAAACATTAATGTTCAATTATATTTCCCCAAGATTTTAAGAAAGGGTGGGGGAAACTGTAAAGTGCTGTATAAATTATCTTCAATCATGATAATGCTCTGAGGAAATAACTAGAAGTCTTTTCCACTTTCTGGTATTGTTTTCAAAATCTTGATGTCCTCTTATAAATTATTGCTAACTAACAAGATAATAAGAGTTATAGGCCCTCATAATTCTGACTGCTTTCTTTATTTTCATGTGGAGGGGGGGCACAATTCTAAAAGGAAGAATTACAGCTCTGACCCTGCAAACACTTCATTAGTGAAGCACAAGATTAGCAGGAATAGTACTGTTGACTTCCGTAGTTAACACCCTAAACCTGCAAACATTTACACACTTACTTAACTTTACTTAATCCTGCAGACACTTAGGCACCATCTACTACAAACATTTACGCAGAAGCTTAGTTTTACTACTGTCCCAAGAGAGGTGCCCGTTTGTTGGCAGAATCCCGGTCTAAGCGTTTGCAAGATTAAAGCCTATGTTTGTTCCTTCCCTTCGGTACCTGCCATGTTACTTGCTGCCCTACAAAATGAGCGGCTCCATGTGGGCACGATGAGCTCTGCTCGTCTCTCCAGGGAGGGTAAATAAAACAACGCGTGGAAGCTTTACCGGCAGGGGAAACTGCTAGGGAAGCGCGGTCCTTCTGCAGCCCCCTACCTGCCACTCTCCACAGGCAGGAGGGGACAGACTCCTCCCGGGAAGCGGGGCACTTACATCAGGAAACGCCCCGGCCTGGAGGACGCAGCCGGCCCTCGCACCGTAGGGCAGGGACAGCCCATCTCCAGGGGAGAGGGCCCCGCTGCGGAGAGGGGGCTCCAGGCCGAGGACACGCAGCCAGGGAGGGGCAGAGCCCGCGCCCGCCGAGAGAGGAGCCGCCCCAGCGGCCTGCCCGTGGGCTCCCGCCTCCCCTCACCCGGCGAGGAGCCCTGCCCGCGGAGGGGCCGCGCTCACCTGGGCCGCCTTGGTGTAGCTGGCCATGGCGGGTTGGCGGCGCGCTGGGGGAGCCGGTTCGCCGCCGGACCCGGTCCCGACTCCCGGCGGCAGGAAGCGGAAGCGGGGGCCGTGGAGGCGGGAGAAGGCGGTGGCGGCTGCTGAGCGTCCCTGGGAGGAGGCGTCCGGCCGCGGCCATGGACCGGTACCTGCTGTTCGTGAGCTGGGAGGAGCGGAGAGGCCCGCGGGGCGGCGGCGCCGAGCGCGTAGCAGGTGTGGGTGAGCGGGGCTCGGTGGTGGCCACAGAGCCCTGAGGCGAGGCGCTGTGTAGCGCGGGGTCCTGCGCCGCCCGGAGCGGCTCCTCCAGGCACAGCCAGAGGGGAGTCTCGCCGCGGGGCGCTGGTTACGCTGGTGCTGTGCGATGCGCCGCGGGGCCCCGAGCGGGTGAGCCGGCTGGGGCCGGAGGAGTGGGGGGAGCTGTAATTGTGGGGGTACCTAGGACCCCAGCTCTGTGCTGGGTCACGCGTCACTGAGAGGGGCTGTGGCATCACTTCCAGTGTTGTTCGCAGTTCACTGTGGTGGTCAAGACTTTTGTGGCTCTAGAGTTTTGTGTGTCTTTCCCTGCAGCGCACATTTCTGGTGGGACTAGTCCCAGGTTTCAGGCCGGCCGAGTGGATCAAGGGGCGCACAAGTGCCTTCTCCACGCTGCCTTGCGCTCCAGGCCGCTCAGGGAGCTCTGAACAGATTGGTTCGAGCCATCATCATTCCCTCCTCGCTCTGCCATCTGCCAGGAGAGGTTAGGAACAATCCCACCATGCAGCCAGCCGGCAAGGGAGAGGAGCGTGTTTCGTAGAGGATAAAAGAGACCTGCAAAATTGTGGTGTGAGATGTTTACATCCTGTGGTCGTGTTTGCATTGCACCATCACACCAATGTCTAAGGACATAGTCATAGCGGTGATATGCGATAGCACATCTCAAAAGATGGCCTTTTATTATCTCAAAAAAGAGGAATACTCGTGGCATCTTAGACACTAACAAATTTATTTGAGCATAAGCTTGCATAGGCTAAAATCCACTTTATCTGATGCATGCAGTGGAAAATAGAGGAGGAAGATATATATACACAGAGAACATGAAAAATGGGTATTGCCATACACACTCTAGGGAAAGTAATCAGTTAAAGTGAGCTATTATCAGCAGGAGGGGAAAAAAAAACTTTTCTAGTGATAATCAGCATGGCCCATTTCCAACAGTTGGCAAGAAGGCGTGAGTAACAGTAGAGGGAAAAATTAGCATGGGGAAATAGGTTTTACTTTGTGTAATGACCCATCCACTATCAGTCTTTATTCAGTTCTGATTTAGTGGTGTCCAGTTTGTAAATTAATTCCAATTCTGCAGTTTCTCATTGGAGTCTGTTTTTGAAGTTTTTTTGTTGGGGTATTGCGACTTTGAGGTCTGTAATTGAGTGACCAGGGAGGTTGAAGCGTTCTCCGACTGGTTTTTGAATGTTATAATTCTTGACATCTGATTTGTGTCCATTTATTCTTTTGCATAGAGACTGTCCTGTTTGGCCAATGTACATGGCAGAGGGGCACATGATGGCATATATCACATTGGTAGATGTACAGGTGAATAAGCCTCTGATAGTGTCCACTATCCACTATAGTGTCCATTTTTTTCATGCCCTCTATGTATATATCTTTCTACTGTATTTTCTACTGCATGCACCCGATGAAGCTTATGCTTAAATAAATTTGTTAGTCTCTAAGATGCCACAAGTACTCCTCATTTTTTGCTGATACAGACCCATCCGACCCCCCTTGCTCCTTGTCCCCTGACTGCCCCCTCCTAAGACCCCCCCCACCCCAACCGCTCCCCCAGGACCCCACCCCCTATCCATACTCCTGGCCCCGACCATGCCCCCCAGAACCTCCGCCCCATCCAACTGCTCCCTTCCACCTGACTGCCCCCCTGGACCCTCTGTCCCTTATCCACCCCCTACTTCCTGCCCCCTTACCATGCTGCTCAGAGCAGCAGGACTGACAGCTGTGCTGCCCGGCTGGAGCCAGCCATGCCGCTGCACTGCTCGGCAGGAGCTCGCAGCCCTGCTGCCCAGAGCGCCGGTGGCATGGCCAGCTGAGACTGCGGGGAGGGGAGACAGCAGGGGAGGGGCCAAGGACTAGCCTCCCCAGCTGGAGCTCAAGGGCCAGGCAGGATTGTTGAGCGGGCCAAATTGCCCACCTCTGATCTAGTCTGATCTTCTGTATAACACAGTCCATAGAACTTCTCCAAAATAATTTTTAGAGCAGATCTTTTAAAAAATATTCAGTCTTGATTTAAAAATTTTCAATAAGGGAGAATCCACCTAGACCCTGGGTAAATTGTGGCAAGTGGAACTTTCTTATAGGTAGGAAAGTGCAAGCTCCCGTGATATTGCTCTTGTGAGTTCTCTTCCTGGCTGGATGAGTCACAACATCTGTCAGGCCTCAAAACAGGCTCTTCTTTGCATATTCTTTAAAGGCACACTCTGCTAAACAGACACCCAAGACTAACTGGATCTGTTGGCCTAACTAGCAAGTTTTCTGGCATTTGCAAGAAAGGAAGGCTTTGTTTTTGTGTTTTCTATTAATAGAAACTTGTTTTTTGCAGGTATAACTGTGGCAAATGTTTATAACCTTCTGAAAGAAAATTGTAGAACCTTTATAAATGAGGATGTAAGCACTTTCCCAGGTAAATATAGTGGCAAATAACAATATAAAAGAAATGTAATTGTGGTTGTTGTTTTTTAACCAGGGCTCGAAAAATCATGTGCCCTGGGCAAATAGGAAAGTTTGACAAATGAATGTCATCACTCTTTGCAGAATCTGTGCTTTCATTTTTTTAAAAATCCACAATTAAAGCTATTATATTTATGAAGAAAATCTTCCAAACATGAAACAAGTATAACCAATGCAGATTTAGCCAGAAAAAACTCCTGACAGCCACAGTGTCTGGTACAGTCTGTGGCTTTCCCAAGCCACAACAGGTGTTTTCATTGCTGTTCAGAACAGGGCAGTAGTGAAACTGACAAATTGAGTCACTTTCAATTTGCTGCTGTTTGGGAAGCCATGAAGTCTTCCCTCGACTCCCCGTGTGCGGGAAGTAGCCAGGTGATTGGGAGTAATGTAAAATAGTAGACACCTCCACCCATCTTTGCAGCCAGGAGAAGGAGTTTCAGGGGTATGAGGTGGAACAGAACAAATGCTTTTTCTCTCTTCTAGCAGTTGATTTAGGGGATTTCATGTGTTTTAGGCTACATCTACACTACCCGCCGTATCGGCGGGTTACGATCGATTGCTCGGGGATCGATATATCGCGTCTCATCTAGACGCGATATATTGATCTCCGAGCACGCTTATATCGATTCCGGAACTCCACCAACCCCAACGGAGTTCCGGGAGCGGCGGACATTGATCCCACGCAGTGAGGACGGGTGAGTAATCCGATCTTAGATATTCGACTACGTAGCTGAAGTTGCATATCTAAGATGATTTTTCCCCATAGTGTAGACCAGCCCTTAGAAACCTGTGGGCAGGAAGCTGGAATGAAAGATAGGACCTTTAAACAATGTCCTGGAATAGCTCTCTGACAGGAACCCCAGCATTTTCCCCGCCTTGCCCAGCAGCTTAGTGGAAGGAAGGGGGAGGGGACTGCTTCAAATCTGAGCATTGCCAAGACAGTCACATTTCCTTCTCCCACCTGTTTTCCATATTTTTCTCTGACTAATAGGCTTAGTTCTCTAGATATTAGGTGTTTGTAGAATTTCCAAGCCTGATGGATGAGTGTGGGCAGGAGAAAGAGAGTGAAAGGACTGATGGGATAATTTGAAAAGGAGAAATAAGATATGTAGTGAAATTTTTGTAGTGAGACATTATGTAGGGAAAATGAGAGAGGCAGACACAAAAGGTGGGTTGATGGAGAAAAGAGGAAATGGATACAGAGGACAACTCAAGAAAAGATAATGATTTATCATCAGAAAGAAAGAAGAAAGCAACTGGAGTGAAGCTAGGAAGGGAAAGAGGGGATAAGACATGCAAGAGAGATGTAATAAGTTCCAAAGAGCTTGTCAAACTGTAGCTGTCAATATTTTTGCTAAATAGTATTTGAGCAAATTCCAGTGAAACATGTTGAATAATATAGTCAAATTATTTTTCTGCTTTTTCAGTAAAACTTAGCGGTAAGCTACATCTTAAAAAAGTAATAAATAGAACATTGACAATATTATAGTTAAATACAGTACACATTATATATTTTATTCCTTCAGTCATGAAGGTAAAGCTTGTCTGTGTGTGAAACAGTACTTTCTCAGGAGCCAGAGACTGTGGAATCAACTTCCACATAAACTAAGGACCATTGTAAACCTCACACTTTCTGCTCTAAGGCAAGGCTCATCTCTTTGATTTTGTCTTTTTAACATAAATACATAGACATGTACACTTAGAAAATAATAAGCCCTGCCATTACCGGCAACAAGGCATTCCACTACACACACTTCTCCCACGGGGAAATGGTAGAAAAGAAACAAAATGTGACAGATTTTATTCACATTTCTTAATCTACTACTGGAAGATGCTCTAATACTATATTGATGAGCGTGGTATAAGAATCTGTATGGAATCCAAGGTATGTGGCTTTGGGTAGTAGGAAATGTGGTCTCTCAGGTATTTTTTATTTTGACTCGTAAGTGTCAGGTAAAAAATTGTTGTCCAAAAACTATATTAATATACAGGGTTGTGGCTTGTTTCCAGCAGCCAAGACGCTGTGGTTTAGTGGCAGTAAAGTCAAACAGTAAGAATAGCAGACTGAGTTTTCTCCAGGTCTGCCACTCACTCATGGCAACACCTTGTTCAGGTCCTACCCATTATACTGTAGCTAAGGACTTACCCTGTGAGGTGATGAACTCCTTATCTCCCATGATCGGAGCCTTCATTATTATACTTGTGGTCCCAGGTTTATTATTATTAAATGATATTCTCTATGCCCTGGTTCATTTTAATGGATGTAATACCTGTAAAGCTTGCAGAGACATTGTAATGAACATTTGTAAAGTGCTTTGAGATCCTCTGATGAACATGTACAAATGTCTAAGGTGCCAGAAACTCACTATTTAATTTCAGAGTATTCCATTACCGATTTACTCAATCAACAATCAACCTATTAATCTCTGATAGCTATTGTATTTGTGTGACTTATATAGGACAATTGTGACCTCACTGAATACTATGGCTATAGCTTTCTGCTGGTCAGGAATGACTGGATTTCAAAACAACTAAACAAAGTAATTTGTTAATTTTCAGGCAAAAAAGTGAATTAATTACTTTACAAAATATAATTAACTGATCTGGATATGCTCTGTTTGTTTGTTTATGGTCAGCCCATTACCTCCAGTGGAGAGCTGATTATGAGCCATGAGGAGGGACCCAGCTTTTAAATTAAGCAGTTTGAGAGGAGTTATCAAACCACTGAGCTGGCAGTGTTGTTTACAGCCTTAGGGAAGTCACTGCAATGCACTGTATTGTTGATTTAGAGAAAACATTAATCTCTCATTCTATCAACCATCTGAGCAGGCTTATGAGTGTTGTGATTCAGCTGAGGTATGTGCATAAATTGTGTGAGGGGATAATTGTGAAGAATCAAACTGAGAAATTCTCTTACATTATCCTTGGTACAATTGGAGGCTCACAAATGACTTAATGCCTGTGGCTTTAGTTGTGATGCCAACAGAAAACTACTGCTTAAGCAACAGTGACATATTAAAATGTACATGTTAAGCACATTTTGCTACAAAACTAAGATGCAAATATGACATTCCAATGCTAGTAACTTTTACCATGTACAGATTCACCACCATTCAGTTTAGTCTAGCATGATTTGCAATTTTTATGCATGCCTTACCTATGCTACAATACAGCCATATTGGGGGAACTGATTACAAGGCAGTTGCTCCTATTATTACTGGTAATTGGTTTCAACCAGTCTGGAATGGAATCAATTTGTAGTGCAGACTGGACCTTCAACATAGCTATAGGCTAAAGCCCTAATATTCTGCACATATACTACAAATTAGGACAGTGTTTGTTAGCATGTTGGGGGTAACCATATTATAACCAGGTTACCTGATATAGTTGTATTTGTAACATAGACAGGTCCTCAGATGACCTAGAGCCTGCATTGATAGAGGGCAAATTATAGCCAAAGGGAGGGGGGGAAGGCTGTATTTGCCTGAAAAGTTATATATGATTAGGTTACTTACATTTCTAACTCAAACAGTAAAGTAAGGTCACAAGTGAAAATCTTAATTTAGAATTGTTGTAAGAAGGAAATGAAATTGAAATAGGAAGAATGAACTGTGTGGATTGCTTTTGATGTTTAAAAAAATGTTTTGTTCCTCTTTAGCGTGTTCTGTGGCTGGCGTTCCAGGTATGAGGAAATGGCATTTTGCAAATCAAGTTATATATGATTTCTATCAGGTAAGAAGAAAAACAGTTCTGTAACTCTTCTGCTGACTGTGCAAATTTTGATTAACATAAATCAGCACTTTGACTAATAAATTCCTTTTGCTTTATTAGTTTTGTAGTTCTGACTGGGACGAGATCAATGTTGGCATGAAGAAAGATGAAAATGAAAACTCTCTCCATACCAGTATAGAAGAATGCGTGGGTGCTATTCAGAGTTTTGAGGAGGAAGACAGTAGCAGCAGAGAGTCACTGTCAATGATTGAGTATGCTTATTATATTTTTATTGAAACATGTAGTGATTCAGATTGGATACAGAACAAGGGAACCAAGAGAACGAATTAGTTCTTTTGATAATAGTTTGTGTCCATTTTAATTAATCAGCAACCCCCCCCCCAAAACCTTTAAATCCAAAATTCAGTGTGGTTTTACATGACTCTTAACTTTTATGAAATAACAAAATAACTAAGATATTTTAAGGTAAAAAGTCATGTAAAGCCACGCTGAATTTTGGATTTAAAGGTTTTTCATTAATTCTAACTGCTGACTTAATTAAGATGCCAAGACAGGCATGAAACATATGTCCCCTTTTTGTTTTACATCAAGATGCTTGAACCCGTCAGTTAAACGTAAATATAGGGGATTGATTTTTGTTCTGTGCTTCATAAGAATTTTGACATAATTTCAAAGTATCACAAAAATGTTTGTTTATGCTTGCTAATCTGTCATTTTACTTCAAGCGGTTCAGTGACTAGAATACCTAATACTTTGCCTGTCTTGAATGATGTTTGTATGCACAGTTAAAATTTATATTATATTCTTATTTTATTTCCTTGAAAGGGTCCATTGTAGTGACAGGCTCCAGGATTTTCAAAGGAGCCTCAGGCAGTCAGGTGGTCAAATCTCGGTGAAATGAGTGTCTAATATAGCTGGTCAAAAAATATATAGAAACATTTTCCACTGGAGAATGCAGATGGGTCAGAACCAAAACCATGAGAATGTGCTGACTTCAACAATTTTGTTTGTTTTGACTTTATTGGTTTGATTAATTTAATTTTGGTTTTTATAATAAGTATAACATATTACATTTAATACTAGATATTGATTTGACGTTATTGAATCATGTTGTTGATTCCAATTTGAAATTTTTGGAATATTTGTTCCAAGGGAAATTTTGGAATTTTGTCTTTTTGTTCAAATTTTGAACAAAAACAAATTTTGAAATGTCAGAATTTCTGACGGAACAGAAATTCCTGCTTCCCGTTAGTGCTCATGTCTAACTATTTTAGGTCCCTTTAATAATCCCAGGTGTATCATATAATCTGTTATAATTCTGTTTAGTCTTTATCTTGAAATGATAGAGTGAAAAGAGGTTAAAGTAAGTTTATGGAGAGAATGGAGAGCAGACAAATAAGTAAAACAAGTTTAAATGCATGTTGAAAACTGAAAAACCTATAAGAACAGCCATATTGGGTCAGACCAAAGGTCCATCTAGCCCAGCATCCTGTCTTCTGACAGTGGCCAATGCCAGGTGTCCCAGAGGGAATGAACAGAACAGGTAATCATCAAGCGATGCATCCCATGTCACCCATTCCCAGCTTCTGGCAAACAGAGACTAGGGATTCTATCCCTGCCCATCCTGGCTAATAGCCATTGATGAACATATCCTCCATGAATTTATCTAGTTCTTTTTTGAAACCTGTTATAGTCTTGGCATTCACAACATCCCCTGGCAAGGAGTTCCACAGGTTGACTGCGCGTCAAAAATACTTCCTTTTGTTTGTTTTAAACCTCCTGCCTATTAATTTCATTTGGTGACCCCTAGTTCTTGTGTTATGAGAAGGAGTAAATAACACTTCCTTATTTACTTTCTCCACATCAGTCCCAGCCTTATTAATCTCTCCTCAAACGGCAGCAATTCCATACCCCTAATCATTTTTGTTGCCCTTTTCTGAACCTTTTCCAATTCCAATATCTTTTTTGAGATGGGGCGACCACATTTGCATTCAGTATTCAAGATGTGAGCATACCATGGATTTATATAGAGGCAATATGATATTTTCTGTCTTATTATCTATCCCTTTCTTAATGATTCTCAATATTGTTTGCTTTTTTGACTGACACTGCACATTGAGTGAATGTTTTCAGAGAACTATCCACAATGACTCCAAGATCTTTCTTGAGTGGTAACAGCTAATTTAGAGCCCATTGTTTTATATGAATAGTTAGGATTATGTTTTCCAGTGACTTTGCATTAATCAACATTGAATTTCATCTGCCATTTTGTTGCCCAGTCACCCAGTTTTGAGAGATCCTTTTGTAACTCTTTGCAGTCTGTCTGGGACTTAACTATCTTGAGTAGTTTTGTATCATCTGAAAATTTTGCCACTTCACTGTTTACCCCCTTTTCCAGGTTGTTTATGAATATGTTAAATAGGACTGGTCCTAGTACAGACTTCTGGAGGACACCACTATTTACCTCTCTCCCTTCTGAAAACTGACCATTTATTCCTACCCTTTGTTTCCTACCTTTTAACCAGTTACCGATCCATGAGAGAACCTTCCCTCTTATCCCATGACTGGTTACTTAGCTTAAGAGTCTTTGGTGAGGGACCTTGTCAAAGGCTTCCTGAAAATCTAAGTACACTATATCCACTGGATCCCTCTTGTCCACATTCTTGTTGACTTCCTCAAAGAATTCTAGTAGATTAGTGAGGCATGATTTCCCTTTACAAAAAAAACGTGTTGATTATTCCCCTACAAATTATGATTATTGATGTGTCTGACAATTTCGTGTTTTACTATAGTTTCAACCAGTTTGCCTGGTAAAGAAGTCAGACTTACCAGCCTGTAATTGCCGGGGTCACCTCTGGAGCCTCTTTAAAAAGTGGTGTCACGTTAGCTATCTTCCAGTCATTTGGTACAGAAGCTGATTTAAATGATAGGTTACAGACTACAGTTAGTAGTCCTGCAATTTCACATTTGAGTTCCTTCATAACTCTTGAGTAAATACCATCAGGTCCTGGTGACTTATTACTGTTTAGTTTATTAATTTGTTCCAAAACTTCCTCTAATGACACGTCAATCTGGGACAGTTCCTCAAATTTGTCACCTAAAAAGAATGGTTCAGGTTTGGGAATCTCCTTCACATCCTCAATGGTGAAGACCGATGCAAAGAATTCATTTAGTTTCTCTGCAATGGCCTTATCGTCCTTGAGTGCTCCTTTAGCAACTTGATCGACCAGAGGCCCCCCTGGTTGTTTAGCAAGCTTCCTGCTTCTGATGTACGTAAAAAAAATTTTATTACTTTTTGAGTCTCTGGCTAGCTGTTCTTCAAATTCTTTTTTAGCCTTCCTAATTGTATTTTTACACTTCATTTGCCAGAGTTTATGCTCCTTTCTGTTTTCCTCACTAGGATTTAACTTCCACTTTTTAAAGGATGCCTTTTTGCCTATCACTGCTCCTTTTACTTTGTTGTTTAGCCACAATGGCACTTTTTTGGTTCTCTTACTATGTTTTTTAATTTGGGGTATACATTTAATTTGAGCCTCTATTACGGTGTCATTAAAAAGTTTCCATGTTGCTTGCAACGATTTTACTTTTGGTGCTGTACCTTTTCATTTCTGTTTAAGTAACTTCCTCATTTTTTGTGTAGTTCTCCTTTCTGAAATTAAATGCTACAGTGTTGGGCCCTTGTGGTGTTTTCCCTGCCACAGGAACATTCAGTTTAATATATGATGGTCACTATTACCAAGCGGTCCAGCTATATTCATCTCTTAGGACCTGATCCTGTGCTCCACTTAGGACTAAATCAAGAATGCCTCTCCTCTTGTGGGTTCCAGGACTAGCTGCTCCAAGAAGCAGTCATTTAAGATGTCAAGAAACTTTATCTCTGCATACTGTCCTAAGGTGATCTGTACCTAGTCAATACAGGGATAATTGAAATCCCCCATTATTGAGATTTTTTTTGTTTTAATAGCCTCTCTAATCTCTCTGAGCATTTCACAGTAACTATCTCCATCCTGGTCAGGTGGTTGGTAATCTATCCCTACTGCTATCTTCTTATTATTCAAGCACAGAATTGCTATCCATAGAGATTCTATGGTGCAGTTTGGTTCATTTAAGATTTTTTACTTCGTTTGACTATGCTTTCCTTTATGTATAGCACAACTCCCCCACCAACACGACCTGTTCTGTCCCTCCAATATATTTTGTACCTGGTATTACTGAGTCCCATTGATTATCCTCATTCCACCAAGTTTCTGTGATACCTGTTATATCAATATCCTCATTTAATACAAGGCACTGTAATTCACTCATCTTATTGTTTAGACTTCTAGCATTGGCATATAAAGACTTGTCACTTTTTAGCTGCCTTCCATTACATGATTTAATTGAAAGAAACTTTTTTTCATTTGACTGTTTCTCATCAGATCATACCTGTATTTTATCTGCCATACTCTCCTGCTTACTAGGATTTATGAAATCTCCATTTATAGATCCTCCCTGAAGGGATGTCTCTGTCTGAACCATGTGCTCCTCCACACCTGTTGATTTTCCCCCAGTTCTTAATTTAAAAACTATAATATGTACTAATGCATTATGGGAAAAAATTTCCACTAAAAGAGCCAGTCGGTTATTCTCTGAAACATAGCAGTGTGTCTTCAAATATACTTTGTAAAATCAGGCTTTTAGTTTTTGTATACACAGTTTTGTTATTCTGATGATAATGTACAAAAGTTATTTCCAAGTAACATCAGATATAGGATCTTCACTACAGTATTTTTTACTTTGTCTAATGGGGAGAATTTTGGCAGTGCTACCGCAGATGTAACACCCACACACTTGGGTAGGTGCCATGTATCTACACTCAAAACTTCTCTCAAGAGAGCACTGACATTCATACCACTGTTGTTGTTATTTCACTTGCTCTGAGCAAAGATAAAACACAATTGCATCCTCCACGGGGTCCCTCTGCACCATCGTAACACCAGCATGGCCTAGACATGACAGTTGCAGTAGTGCAGTTGGTTCTCCCAGTACTACTCCACAGTGTTCTTGCCCACAGTTCAGTGACATTTCTGATAGGTCTCTTTCACTTGGTTATTCACACTCCATCTCCTCTATGTAGGCCAGAGAGCAGCTGGGGTAGTACTCAGCTGGGGTCTTGGCTCTGCTTTTCACTTGCTTTTCCCATTTTCTCCCCCTTCTTGTTTTCAAAGGCACAGAGTCCTAATACTAGCAAAACTTCATTTTAGGTTTTTTTCTTTGGCTTTTTAGCAATTTATAATCTGCATAATAAAGCTTTTGTATAACTGAAACACGTTAGAACTCCAACAATAAACTTTTAAAAGGGGAAGTGGTTATGCCTCATGGGGAGCCAAGCAGGATCTCTTCCATGACAACAAGGCTTACATCGTTCCCCTCACAACATCTTAGTGGAGATACAAAAGAGAAGGAGATGGTTAATCCAACAATAATAACTAGGGCCCTACCAAATTCACAGTACATTTTGGTCAATTTCGTGGTCATAGGGTTTTAAAAATCATAAAATTTCATGATTTCAGCTATTTAAATCTGAAATTTCATGGTGTTGTAATTGTAGGGGTCCTGACCCAAAACGGAGTTGTCGGGGGAGGGGGGTACTACTACCCTTACTTCTGCACTGCTGCTTGTGGTAGCGCTGCCTTCAGAGGTGGGCAGCTGGAATGGGGTGGCTGCTGTCTGGGAGCCCAGCTTTGAAGGGAGAGCTTCTGCCAGCAATAGCGCAGAAATGGTATGGTACTGTCACCCTTACTTCTGCGCTGCTGCCAGCGGAGCTAGGTCCTCAGTCAGCAGCTGCCATTCTCTGGCCACCCAGCTCTGAACGAAGCAACTCAGAAGTAAGAGTGGCATGGTATGGTATTGCCACCATTAATTCTGGGCTGCTGCTGCTGACAGGGTGCTGCCTTTAGAGCGGGCATTTGGCCAACAGCCACTGCTCTCTGGCTGCCCAGCTCTGAAGGCAGCACCGAAGTAAGTGTGACAATACCGCAACCCCGCCCCCCCCCCCCCCCCCAAAATAACCTTGCAACCCCACTGCAAATCCTTCTTGGGTCAGGATCCCCAATTTTAGAAATGCCGGTCTCCCTTGTGAAAGCTATATAGGATAGGGTAAAAGTACACAAAAGACCAGGTTTCGCGGTCCATGATGCGTTTTTCATGGCCAGGAGTTTGGTAGGGCCCTAATAACTAAAAATCCAAAAAGCAAAACAGCTATGTAACAAAATATGAACTCATTATCGTAATCACAAGAAAAACAGTAGTAGGAACACAAGCTTCTTGCCTTCTCAACTATGATCACTCCAAAAAGGGGATGCTCACTCTTGCAAAACTCAGGATGCTAGGTCTAAACTTGATTAATTGTGACACAACATTTGCTCAGGTGACTTGAATTCAGAGAAGAGCTTATGAAAAAAATCCCCAAACACTTCTAAAGAACAAATTACAAATCTTGATAGTGAGGAAATGGCAGCATAGAGCACAGATTATTAATATATAGAGTCGTTGGCATTCTAGAGATATTAGGGTTTTTTTAACTTTAGAGGGAATCAGTTGACTATACTTTTTTTTTTCTGGCTGTTTGAAATCTTAGATACTTAAATTCCTAGAGTTTTTAAGTTTAAAATCTAGACTTTTATGTAGTGAAGGCATAAATGGTGTAAGTTCTTATGCTGTCCCTTGTACCAAGATAAGGCATGCCTTGCATGTTTCTTCTGGAAAATAAGATTATACATGTAAATTTAGTAGATGCTATTGTAATAGATAAATGTGCAGTACTGAGAATGAAATTACTCATATTAAATGTAAGTAGTAAAATACATAGAATGGGTAGTTATCCATTACTGTTAATATGTTGATAGCTATAGTACTACACAGCAGAAGATTGTAAAAAGTTGTAAATGAAGCTGAAGATTTTACCTTTGGTTACTTGCTTTGAGAGGCAGCATAGACTAGTGGACAGATCAGAGCTGGGAGCCAGATACTCTTGAATTCTAAACTCAGTTCTACCACTGACTCTGTGGCCTTAGGTTAAGTGATTTCTCCATCTGCCTTTGTTTCTCTGTAAGTAAAATGGAAGTGTCAGTGATTCCGTGCAGGGTTAATATGGTGGTTGCTTAGTGCTTTGAAGATGTAGTGCACTTTCATAAAGTGCTAAATATCATTACTGATAATTTAGTTCTGGATAATTTTGTATATAAACTTTTTTTTCAATCTGGTAACCCTCTTTAATTTCAGTGTCTATGAAGAATCTGCAGAGAGTCTACATCAGTTATCGGACAAACTCCCTGCTCCTGGTAATTTCACAAGCTTGTGTTTATCTTGAAGGTCCCTGTTCTGAGGAGCTTGCAATCTAAGGACAGATAGTTAGACAGACATTAAGGGAAGGGGAGCAGCAACTAAGGAATTTTGAAATGTCAGCTAGTTTCAGTCTAGGTGGCATTGCAGAAGTGGGTACTTCAGGGACTTAAACATGGACAGGGCATTTGCCTTGTGAATAAGCTCAGAGAGGTTGGACCATGCATGTGGTGTGGAAGAAGTGATGGAGGTAACTGACTGTGAGAAAGCAGATGGAGTTGAGAACATTGGCAGAAAGGGGATGGAGGGTAGATAACATGAAGCCCAATGTGTGAGTAAGGAGGAGGCATTATAGAGAGTTTTGAAGCTTAAATTTTATTCACTAGCTGATGGGGTGTCAATGGAGACATCGAAAGGAGAGTAATGTTCAAATCAACAGGCAAGGAAAATGACTGGACTGAAGTGAGCAATGTGTTTTTTTGGGAGGTCAGAGTGGAGGATGTCAAAGCAGAATATAGAGGGCCTGAATGGCAGATTTCACTGTGGGGGATGGAAAGAGAAGTATACACCTTGGAGATGTTGACGAGAATGAAGCAAGACACAGTCTGGTTGCGTGGGGCAAGGGAGAAGGAGGAATCAAAAATTACCTGTATATCATTGACTTGAGTCACAGAGCTGGAGTTGTTGGGGGCTGGAGTTTAAAGGCTGGAGTTGTTGATGGTGATAGAGAGGGGAGGGAAGTAGAGAATGTTTGGGAGAGAAGATAATGCATTTTGGTTTTCCTGTGAAGTATAAACTGATGACAAGACATCAAAGAGGAGAAGATAGATAAAGCAGGAGTTGGCAACCTATGGCACGACTGCCAGTGGTGGCACGCAAGCCGATTTTTAATGGCACGCCAAGGTCCTGGCCACCGGCCTCACTCAGCCCACTGCTGGCCTGGGTGAAGGGAACCCCAGGCTGGTAGTGGGCTGAGCGGAGCCAGTGTCTGGAACCCCAGCCCGCTGCTAGCCCAGAGTCCTGGCCGCTCATCCCGCTGCTGGCCTGGACAGATGGAACTCCGGGCTGGCAGGGGGCTGAGCGAAGCCAGCGTCTGGAACCTTGGCTGGCAGGAGCCAGCGGACGGAACTCCAGACTGGCAGTAGGCTGAGCTGCTCAGCCTGCCGCTGCTCTAGGGTCCTGGCCGCCAGCTCCGCTCAGCCCGCTGCTGCTCTGGGGTTCCGGCTGCCAGACCCTTGCCAGCCGAGGTCCTGGCTGCTGGGACCCCAGCTGGCAAGGGACCAGCAGCCAGAACCTAGAAGGGAAAGTAAGGGGGAGCGTGCATGCTCGGAGCTTGCCGATGCTGGGGCACTCCGCTGCGGCTGGAGGCACAGCATGTGGTGCGCTCCCAGCTAGGGTCCTGCTGGCTGCCGGAACTCTCTGGCAGGCTGGCGCTGGCGGCCCTGTGCACTGGACTAAGCAGCAGGCAGTCAGGCAAGTCAGAAGGGCCAGCGGGATGCGCGGTGGAGGTGTCTGCGTTCCAGCCTGTCCTGCTGCTTCTCTCTTGCCACTGTGGCTGGATACCAGGACACTACAGGCACGTGCCATCCCTGCGGCATGCACAGCTGCGGCCCCTCGGGGGGAAGGGGAAGGGAGCAGCAGCCAGGGGGTCTTCTGCCACTGTCCCCCATTTGCTTGCAGATGCAGTGCCCCCACATAGCTGGCCCACAGTTCCCTTGACAGGAACAGAAACAGTGGGGGGCAAGGACCCATCCAGGTGACCTGGCTGCAACTGGTACTGTCCCAGGCCAGCCCCAAGTCCCCGTCTCCCTGGGACCTCCCCCTGCACCCCCCAACCCCCTGCCCTGAGCCCCTCATGCCACTCAACCCTGACTCCTGCACATCCCATTCTCCCAGTCCTGACTCCTGCATCATCCACATCCCCACCCCGTACCCTGAGCCCCTCAACGCCCTGCCATGAATGCTCCCCCCCCCCACACGTCCCCAGCCCTTGAGCTCCTCCCCTTGAGGGGGGTTGCAATGTGACAGTACCTGTAAGAAATGTAAGTTACTTTCACCCCTGCTGGAACCCCAGATCAGCAGCAGACTGAGCAGAGCCAGCGATGAGCTGAGCGGCTCATCCCGCTGCTGGTCTGGGGTTCCGGCCACTGGTCTCACTCAGCCCACTGCCAGCCTGGGGTACTGGCAGCCAGCCCAGGGCTCTGCCCCTGGTCTCGACCCAGCGCTCTTCAGCCACCTTCCTGCTGTAGCCCACATTGGAAAACTCAGCAAGGAAAAGCAAGGGCAAGGATCGCACTAAACTGATAAGATCTGCATTTTAATCTTATTTTAAATGAAGCTTGTTAAATATTTTAAAAACTTTATTTACTTTAAATACATCAATAGTTTATTTATATAATATAATATAAATTTATAGAGAGAGACCTTCTAAAAACGTTATAAAGTATTACTGGCACGCAAAACCTTATATTACATTGAACTGAAAAGTTGCCTACCCCTGTGCTAAAATTCCAATAGCAGTGTTTCAAGTCTTATTCCTACATTTCTTGATTCTGCCCCTTTAACATATCTGATCACAATCAACAGTAAAGCATATTTTCTTAGAATGTTTTATAAATTTGTCTTTCTCTTTGAAATGAGATGTATGCTTGGCTCTGCAATGGCATAGTATCACATTAATTTGCATCGTATGTGTTTTATTTACAGGAAGAGCCATGGTTGATGTAATACTACAGTCTGCTGAAAGAGATGCCCCCAAGTTAAAAGATTGCTTACCTGCTGTTGGTGCCCTGAAACATCTGAAAGAATGGCATTCTGCAAAAATCACTATAGCAACAAATGATTATAAAGGGTAAGATTTTTTTTAATTGTTCAGGCAGGTGCATTATTTATTTTGCGTGAACATACATTACTGTTTTTAAATAAAGCTTATGAAATGTCTTAGTTCTTGACAGGTATTCTTTAGGGAAGTATGGATTTCTGTCTTAGAGAAGAAGAGGAGCTAGCCAGACAATTCTATTGCTGTAAATACATGCTTTCAGCAAAGGGGCCGACAGAAATGCAAGCATTTAAAATGCCCCTAATTTCTACAGCATAGTACATAAATATATTTGATCTCATTTTACTTAATTTTCCCTCATATATCTAGTTTTCCCTGATATCCTGGCTTCATTTTACATTACATATTATATAAAGTTAATATATTACAACACACACAATTATTATTGATTAACTTCGAATCTGGGTTTGTAATTTTTATAAAATGGGTATCAAGATGGTGTTTTTGTCTTTTGAAGTTAAGACTATTGAATATTTTTAATTACACACAAGTTTGCTGATTGCCTATTACCCTCCCACCTAGTCAGCTCTGTGTAAAATATAGAATGACTTTGGATATGTTTTATATTTAACGACAAGTTTAACCACAAGTCAGTTGCTTTTTTCCCCATGAAGAGAATTGGGAACTAGAGTGTAGGGGTACCTAAGCTTTGTGTCCAATAAGTAGGCTCAATCCTCCATTCTCTTGCTGTCATTTGCCATAACCATGTACTTTCTTTCAAATCCAAGCCTGGAATGTGGGACAGAGTGTTAATCCCATAATATGTTACAGTGCTTGAGATCTGGTCAACAAATTTGTGATTAAAACAAGGAAACTAAATGTAGTCCTGAAATAAATGCCTGTAGCTAGAGAAAATATTTACTTGTCATAAGACACCTGCTAGTACACACAGAGGAAGATGGAAAAACTATCATGATCAATTTATCACAATGGAAAATTCCTTCCTGATTTCAAGTATGGTAGTCAACACTTCCCTATGCAACCTGCTTCGGATCAAGTAGGCTTAGCTCCGTGCTGTGCTGCATATCCCTTATGCATAATGAGGCAACCTAGTCCTGCTCTTACAACATGTAAACCCACAAACAATGAGCAAGGGTAGGGAGATCCTCTAGTTGGCAAGAGAAGCCAATGTCTTCCCTTTCCATCCATGCCTCCTTATTCCCGTTAGTACACAGAGATGGCCAATAGTAGGACGTGCAGACCACAAGACTTCTAATTACAAGCCGACTCATTTTGCCAAGCCAGCCATTGCTCAATACATGCCAATGCACCCTACTGTCATCTTTGTGGAACACGGACACACCTTCCCCTGCAGAAAGGGGCACCAGCATTTCTGTAAGAGTTTGTACTTTTCAGAGTACAAAGTTTTACATATTTGTCTGTGTTTACATATTTTCAGGTCTGTTTAGTGCTAAGATTTAATAGATACATTGGATTAAACCTCATAGCATGTTAATCTGTAAAACTAGATGAAATGAGATTCATTATTTTTTCTTTACATTTACAATAGCTGGCAAAAAATTGCAGACTACCTATCAGCAGATGTTGTGGCTTCAGATAACCTAATAAATATTATTGATTCAAAAGAGCTGTGGAGAGGAGAGATTCAGATATGGGAAAGAAAGGTAAATTTAATTTTTTCTAGTTTTGGTTAACTTTGTTTAGGTTCACTGTGTACATAAGCTGCATGAAATTGTTATGGGATACATATTATATTATAAATGCTTAAGTTTCATGCTTTCTTCTGAATTTTTTAAGTCTAATTATATAGGAACAAGTTTTAATAATTAACACTTTTTTTTTTTAAACAGAGACAGTACAAGCTGATTTTTTTTGTTTATAACTTATATTATAACTAAACTGTGGAGTTTCATGGTTTAGGGGCCTAACTTTTTACCCTCTTTACCTTAGGTTTGTGTGTGTGTTTTTTTTTAAGCCACTTCTTTTGTTGTTCATGACAAACCATTATTCTCTTTCTGTGCTATTTTGTAGTACTCAGATGAAACCCCACATCTAGCACTTGTGCAAAAGCAGCAACCATTCAACTGTAGAGGACAGTACTTGTGTTTGCAATGTCTTAATCTTGAGCACATTACCTGGTTATCCAACCCTAATATTATTGCTACTCAGTTGTTTGTTGAAATCTGTTGGGCCATATCCTTTTAAAGTAATTGTATATCTAATTGATTGAAAAAATGGGTTTATTAAAATAATGCTTTGCTTTATGTAAACTTTGTTTCATCTTCATCTGCTAGTTGCACCAAATGCTTGATGTGCAAGAATATGAGAATTTTTCTAACCTAATTCATCTAATTAACATCAAGCTTTATATCTGCCTTTTTAAAAATATTCTATTTTCTTTAGTTTGGATTTGAAGTTAGGTTTCCAAAATTTTGTATAAAGAGTGTCTCAGCCAAGCCTTTCAGCACATCGTATTTGAATACTTGCTTCACTGCCAAGAAAACAGCGCAATCAAAGATGACTAATATTTTGCCAGAGGTAAGTTCTATGTTTGATCTTTCTTTGTATTACAATAATTCACTTTTTTTTTTTACCTTTCTGAGAAAATTAATAATGAGGGAAGTGGTAGTCAGGATTCAAAAACAAATATAAAAGTACTGACTCTGTAATGTACATCTCTTAAGGCTTATCTTGTTCATATCTTTGTCTGGATAGTATCAGTGATATTTGATCTAATTATATGTCTAAAATATGATATTACGTTCTCAAAGTAGAAATGAAAAATGGTCCTGATTTCTTAGCTTTCAAAAAATTTAACATTAAATACTGCTGTAGCATGTTGAAGCATATATTTATTTATTTATACAAATACACCTTAATATTAAACACTTTTTTTTTCTGAAAATTGCTAGTACCATTTTTACCCAGTGGAAATTGGTCATCTTTTAAAGTTTAAAAATTGAAATCCATATTATTGATGGAAAATAATATAAAAACTCCTTTAATGTAACTACATATATGAATTTTAATAGTTTTTTTTTAGAGTTAAATCTTCTAAATATATTTGTCATTAATTGTATGGTCTTGAATGATTTTTATTTGTAGTATCTGAGGGAAGATCAGCTCAGAAGCAGCCCTGCAGATATTATTTCATATGCATATGTGTATTCTACAGGGCTGGCTCCAGGCACCAGCAAGGAAAGCAGGTGCTTGGAGTGGCCAATGGAAAGGGGCAGCATGTCCGGGTCTTCAGCGGCAATTTAGCGACGGGCCCCTCAATGCCTCTCGGAGCGTAGGACCCGCTGCCAAAGAGTGAAGGGATTGCGGCTTTTTTTTCTTTTCTTTCCTCCCCCTCCCCCCTTTGTCACTTGGGGCAGCAAAAAAGCTGGAGCCAGTCCTGGTATTCTAAGGAATCTATTGGAAGAATTGTTTTAAGCACCTTCCATAAGTTTGCCCTTTTAAGATGTTTAATTATATTTTAATTTCACTATATTGCAAAACCTTCCTCTTTTTCTCTCTCCCATTTCCCTATTTCTAATGTGTTCCTAAATAAGGACCCAGTTCAGCAAAGCACTTAAAGCAAGTGATTAAGTCCCTTTGAAATAATATCCAAAATATAAAAGTTACAAATTCTGAATTTAATTTCTTTTCAGGTTTTTCATTATTATGGTCCTGTGTTAGAATTCATGCGGCTGGTGATGCTCTCAGATCTGCCATCCTATTTTGTATCAGATCTTGAATTTGAGCTGTATCCTTTTGTTTCAAAGCTCATCTCTCTCTCTCTCTCCCCCCCTCCCCCAGTGTTTGCAAATGGGGGGGAAGAGAACAGGGGCTGTGGTGGGTTACCTTAATTTGCTAAATTTATGATGTATATTTAGTTATGTCAAAGGTGCCTAGATTATATAGACAGGCACCTTTTAGTGCTTTTATAAAACTAAATACATAAAATAAAAATGCATATTAATATTATTAAACTGTTTTTCTGATTATACCACCAATTATGTCAAGTACTGTGTAGTATATAAGCTAATATGAGACTATGGTAATGTTTATCTTTCTATAGAATAGTGACACTTCTATTGTTATAGAAATCTGTGATTTAAAAAACAAACAAAAAAACCCTTTCAAAATATATCTCCGGGTGCATAAAGGTTTTAACATATTTGCAATTTCCTGAGAATGTTTAATAAGATCTAATTATGAATAGGTGATATTAGAACTGGAACGTCTAGTGAAAATTTCCCCATATGGAGGATTTCAGGTAAAATAAACTATATTTAAGTGATTCAGAGTTAAAATTGAAGCTAGAGCAGATGCAGAATATCTTCATATCTAAAACACTTTCCTTAAAGACACAACTTTCAGCTCGTTTAACACACTTTTTTTTCAAGCAGCATAAAATATATATAAACTTTTTTCCTGATCAAATGTACATTTTAGAGTATGAGTTTGAACTATTTATTGAACCTTGCAGCCCTCATGGTGTGCACCTAATATTTGTAATTCAATAACTAGGAGGGGGAAAGGAATCTTAAATACTAAATGCATTCTCATGTGCTAACAAGAATTTTGTTTAAGGAGAACATAGACTAAATTTACTATAGTTATAAAAAGAGGGCTTAAAATAACACCAGCATAGTCAGAGGTTAAATGTATACATCTTTGGAAGTGCCCTTTCTGCAGCCCCCATTGGCCTGGAGTAGTGAACCGCCGCCAGTGGGAGCCGCGATCGGCTGAACCTGCAGACGCGGCAGGTAGACAAACCGGCTCGGCCTGCCAGGGGCTTTCCCTGAAGAAGCAGCGGCCCTAGTTTGAGAACCACTGATTTGGACCGTACTGTATATCAAAAAAGTGAGAGATTCTCCCACTCTTAAGCTTTTCAGAAAACAGAATTACAAGTATATTAATTTGTACTTTTCTGTTACATGGGAACTGACATCTGTGGCAGTTCTGTTGTGAACTGGAGGCAGTATTGTAGCTCTGAGGGTATGTCTGCACTGCAAAAAACCAAAATAAAACCCCAAACAAAAAGTAACTGTGGCAATGAGTCTCAGAGCGCAAGTCAACTGACGTAGGTTTGCGCTGTGAGGCTAAAAATAGCAGTGTAGACGTTTGGATTCGGGCTGGAACCTGGTGAGAGGGGGGATCCTAGAATCTGCGCTCTAACCCAAGTACAAAGCTCTGTAGCACGAGCCTGAATCAGTTGATCCAGGCTCTGAGACTTATTGCCATGGGTCTTTTTTGCAGTGTAGGCATACCCTTTAGTGTGCTGGGTTAATAGACCATAATACTCTATATAGATTGTACATAGGCATATTTACATAATTTAAACGACATTTACCTGATAGAGAAGCCTCCATGCATAGTAGTAATTATCCCTACATATAATAAAAGGAAAAAGATCATGGATTAGTTTGTGACATGCAAATAGCATGGTCAGAAGTAGGCAAAAAGCCCTGTCTTTACAGTCTGCTTAATAAAGAGTCCTTTGGCACCTTATAGAGTAATAGACGTTTTGGAGCATGAGCTTTCGTGGGTGAATACCCACTTCGTCGCATGTATCCAATGAAGTGGGTATTTACCCACGAAAGCTCATGCTCCAAAACGTCTGTTAGTCTATAAGGTGCCACAGGACTCTTTGCTGCTTTTACAGATCCAGACTAACATGGCTACCTCTCTGATGCTTAAATAAAGTAGGTTCACAGCCTTATGAAGTTTGTCATGCTTAGTTTTGTAAGTAGAGGTATAAAGTGCACTTGAAGAAACACACTGCCTTTGATTTAATGCCATGATAAAATTCAACAAATAATCTTAGCATGCATAGTGGGCTAACAGGTTGAAACAAAGAGGCCCATGCTGCTATTTGTAGGATGAAGAGGAGAAGGAGGTATTTTGCTGGGCACTCCTATTTTGTTAGACTGATACTCCACTAATGTTGAGCTTTTCTGCTTTAAGTGGTTCTAGTAAGTTTAGTTCAGTGTGTAGAGACACTTTTACACAAAATGTGTACAATTTAAAGGGAATGCATAGCTAAGGAGCCCTTTATCTTCTAGCACACAAGTTAAAATATCATTCAGACCAGCACTTACTTCAGTTGATACCATCAGTCTGATTCTAATGCTGCCAATCAAATGCCTTTCAGAACTAAGAGGTGATGTTTTTATCATACAGAAGGCTATTCCATGTACAATTAAATCAGTACACTTAAAAACAGAGAAATTGAGGAAGAGAATGCAGTATTTGAAGAAATATAATTGAGCCTCTCATTAAAGCCCCCAATAAAGTACAAATATCACTGTGGTCAGAGTGCAAATACCCATCTTAAACTGAACCCACCCATTCATTATAATGAACAGCTTTCTGTAAAGGACCCATGAGGAATCATTCACTCATACGTTGAGCACACCAGAAAGGAAGAACATAAAAATACAAATCTAATCTGTTATCAAGGTCTGCGGGATATATCATTATACAGTTTAACCACTTTTCTTTAAGACCTCATGAGTAGAGGCCTGTCAGTACCTCAAAGGATTAGATGCTAAATGATTATCTCAAAACCATCACCTGCTATTTTGGTGGTAAAAGATGGATCTCAGATTTTGTTCCAAAGGACCACAACAAAAAAGTAAAGAGAGAAACACAAGAAGGCAACTCACCATCCAGGTGGTATGAGTGCTACTGGTGCCTGGATTGCCTCAGTTATGACAGTATATCTGTTGCTTTGTAGAAGCTATCAATCAAATCTACATTCAGTGGGAAGTTATAAGAAATTCAGGCTTCAGCAGTAGCATCTGATACCAGCTGATTAAAATCTTGATATATATTCCTGAAGTAAATCATTAACTGTAATAATGGTAAGAGATTCAATAAAGTATATAATAATTTGCTCCTACATGGTTATTTGAAAGCTTTCAATAAGTATGCTGTATATCAAAACATATATTTACAAAATGCCTGAGTTAGTGTATTACTCCATCTGATGCGGAGAATTTATTCATTATAATGCTTTGACAATAATGAGGAATGTGTTGGTGGTTTAGTTTGTATTTAGGTGGATTGAAAAGTTTCTTTATGCAGAATATGATCATACCATGATTTATAAAATAGCAACAGGTAAAAGTATTTGAAGATGTGGCTCCTTAAACTTTTCTGTACAGGAACTTGACAAGAAACAATATCAATGAAAAGTCTACACTGCTTTTGGACCAGATTTCTTCTCTTTGTGAAAAGGTATAATTTTTATCAACTTGCAGCAATTTTTTTTCAAAATTATTTGTGCGTAATCTATTTCAGTATACTTTTAATGTAACACCTAATCTTTGTGGAGCTGCCTCCAAAATTTTCTTCTAGTGTCTTTAGAGGTTTGTGGTTGTATAGTTTCCAAGAACAGAACTCAAATGCCCATTAAATTGTGAACTTCAGCTAAGTTTTGACCTCATAGCACATCTTGATACTCACTCTGAATCCCACTCTTCCTCACTCCTGTAGCTGTCCTTGTCTGCTCATTTTCATAATTCAGTTTAACCCTTCAATAAAAATTACTGACCCCACCCTCTTCTGTTCCCACAAATCTTTTTTTAAATCTCTTTACAACAAGAGCCCCCCTCTTTTTCCCTGCCTACCTTCATAAACACAAATAGCAGAGTACTCTGAGTAATTTTTTATGTTCTGCAGAGCAATATATTGCACAGATGCTATACTGTTGGGCCAGCCATATCTTCAGGGTATTTGCTGCATTCGTAGATTTTAAGACCAGAAGGGACCATTTGATCATCTGTTCTGATCTCCTTTATGTCACAGGCCATTACATTTCACTAGTTACCTATATGTGAAGCACAGTTCATACAAACTGATGTACTGCTTCTAGTGTAGACCTGCCTAGAGTCACTGATTTCCTCACAGTGTTGGACATTCTTGCCTCCTAGGGGAATAGGAATAAAAACTGGTGATAGCCTTATCCCTCCATTTCTCACGTTGAATGTTCGTGGTTAGAAATGTCCTCAACAGTGCATTCTAAATGCTGTTGGACAAGCCACTGTATTATCTTACCTCTTCTTATTTCTCTAATGCAGAAAACAAGAAGGCATAGTGCATCATTTATTTTGCAGTCCTAGGCTGATGGAGATGTTTTTATTTTTTGCAGATCGTGATTGCAAGAAAAGCCGATATATTTCTATACTATCCTTTTTGAAAAATTGAGAACATTCTATAATTTTCGTAGGACAGTGCTTTTGACTCTGCTCAGATATAATAGTTATTGCTTTTTCTTGGTACTGTAGCTATGAATAATTATGCAGTAATGTTCATTTGAAAATGCTGTTTGCCTGAATTTTTAAGGCAATATAGGTATGTTTACACAGTGTTTCTGATGTTTATAACTCTACAGTAATCAGAACATTGGCTGCAGTGAGCAAATTGATATGATTATAGAAAGTTACTTATGTTATAATGTAGAGTTGTGGTTCCATTATAAAACCATATTTTTAAGGGTATATAGTGTAAGTGTTGAAAACTGGCTCCAGTTGTTCAGCCTGATATTTAGGATTTCTGCTAAAGAATGTATTTTCCTCAAACTTCTTCTTCATTTCCTACAAATAAATAGCTTAGTTATTTTAAAAATATACCCGTTCCAAAAAACAAACAAACCACAAGGTTTTTGTGCATTGGTATAACTCAGATAATTATGATGTGTAAAAATGGTATTTAGCAGATGTCAGTTATGTATAATAATTTCAGTTTTTACTCATAATTAAAAAAAAAAGCTTTTAGAACATTTTATGCATACTTATTATGATAAACTAGAGATGCTCTGACAGTTGTGTGTAATTATCTGTATTAGTAGATTGAAACTGTTCTAAAAGTTGTATATTCAGTCTACTAGATACAGTACAATGCATATTTGAAAGAAGACCATCAGAAACTTGCAGAAAAATGTATTTTTCCTGATAACAAGCCTGAATGCTCAAGTAAATAAGTAGAGTTACTTCTGTTGTTCTCCTTATTACTAATATTTATTGTCCTGAGAGAGAAATATTGGCGGAAGCAACAACAGATATCTGAATTTATTTGGAAAACAGAAAATACAAAAAAGATATGTCTTCTCTTGAGAGTGGAGAGTAGCCCACTGTGGTTATTTATTGGAGTACACAATTAATTTCAGATTCTATAATTATATAGAGATATTATTAGCCTTGCTGGATTTAGGTTGAGTTGAGATTTGCAGTTATAATGTAAATTAAATCTCTGTATCAGGCATGAAACAGAAAATACAATATACGTGAATCCAGCAGTTCTCCATCTCTTAACTTACCCTTGATTTTAAAAAGCAAACTTTTCACTGTTGGGAATGCTGCTTCTGCTTAATTCAACTCAGCATGATACCAATAGAGTCAAGTCCTGTTTGACGGTGAACAAAAAAGGGAAGGAGTGTCTTTAATAGAAATATACTTTAATCAGCCTCTAATCAACAGCTAAAGAAGAGGAAACCTCGAGCAGGTATGATCTGATTAGATCATGCTATAGGATTTCAGCCAGTCACCAGCATGGATTAGAAGGGAATCCACCTCCATCCTCCCACCCCTTGTATGTTCTGGGAAGGTTTTTTAAATCTCCTTCCTCTGAAGCATCAGGGATGACTACTGCTGGAGATGGTACACTGGGTGGGATGGGCCAGGGCTCTGAGGTGTTGCTGAGCATTTGAGCATTCCACCTCTCAGATCCTAGGCTGGCCAATTCTTGCTCAGGGTCTAACTGATTGCCAGAACAGGGTTTAGGAAGGAATTTTCCCTCAGGTCAGATTGGCCATGACCCTGGGTTTTTTTGCCTTCTCTGTAGCATGTGGGTGCAAGTCACTTGCCAGAATTATCTAGGGATATCTCACATAATAATATCCTTGCCATTGTGGGAGCATCAGGATTGGTTTACTCCATGCCCTCTATTCTCTGCCTGTGGCACATAATAGCCTACTCTCATGTGGGTCTCATTTACTTCGGTCTCATTTCCATTGTTGGGCTTAATGTGTGAGTGGTGGTGGCCTGTGATGTACAAAGAGGTCAGACTAGATGTTCTAGAGGTCCTTCCTGGCTTTGAACTCTCTGACTATAGGAGTAATATTGAGTGCACTGTTTTTGCTCTTTCTACAGGTAGGCGCCTTATTTGTTTTGCCTTGCAATGTAAGCAACATGTTGATTCCCTCTCCTGGCCAGCTGAGTACAAAAAAATGGAAGGAACATATGGCCAAAAAACCGAAGGTCATAACCAGTAAGTAATGTATGTGTAGGGGTGTTGTGTTTATGTGTGCATCAGGAGTATATACTATAAGTATATAAGTAGGCTTGGCCGAATTTGGTTTTTATTTTATTTCAACAGATAATATCAATGTTTGTTTTTAAGCATTTTTTTTTCTGTTTTTTGTTGATTTAAATTTTCATAGTTGCAGGGAATTGGTGTGTGGGGGGGTGTCAGACAATAATTCTTATTGACAGTAGATATTGAGATTCAAAAAATTAAAGCTATATACCATTAAAGTCCAATTTCTCAGCATATCAAAATATACAAAGTAAATATTCTTAAATTAAACTGTAGTAAGTTCTCAAGCAGAATTTTTCTTTCTTTGCCTAACTAAATTTTGATTGTTATTGACTGAAATAGTTTTTAGTGTGTGTGGTGAAAATGACATTTACCAATAAAAATCTAATCCTTTCAAGCCTAAATATAAAGTTATTAGCACAAATATAGAATAGTTGTATTACTTCAAAATGGAGCTGCACTGAGACTAGCAACAGTGACAGAATCTCCATAACATACAAAAGTCCTTAGTTATTATAATAACTATTATATATTCAACTGTGCAATTTGCAGAACAGAGAAAAATTAAAAATAACCTGTGCAAGTTATGCGGTTGGTCCAGCCAGCCCTGAGATCAGGGGAATGTAAATGTGGCTTAAAGGTACTGTTGTATGCCAGTCTTCAGGTTCAGCTGAGGATCCAGCTCCTATGTCTCCTTTCCTTTTTATTTAAAAAAGATGAAATCCTCATTTTACAAATTAATTCAAGGCCATTGGTTTATGTTAACAGTGATATGATACACTGTAGTTAGCTAACAATGATAATAGCTGCGGAAGTTGTCAAAGTCATTGGTCAGTATAACTGAACAAGTTACTTATGCCCCAAGATTTTGACCGTACTCTCTACAAATTTGTAATTAGATTATCATGGACTCTTTCCAATCCACTCTCTCCATTGTGCTATATATTGTACAAACACGTATGGAAACATGGTCTCTTTCCTGAAGAGTTTACAGCCTAAGAAGACAAGTGACATAGGTTTATGGGAAGAGGCATATGATCAGATAATTCAGTATGTCCATACGTTTGTAGTCCTCAAAATATATGATAAATGAAGTGTCAACTGTGCTCATCTGGCCCCTGCCTGTTATGTCAGAGGTGTATCTTCAGGAAGAGATTGAAGGAGGAACGATAGTGGTCTTACAAATCTGTTAATGAAAGACATCCATCTATTGGGCAAGCATGGAATAGACAAGGTGACATTTGCATGAGAAGCAGCCACCTCTGCCTATTTGTCATCATTGGCAAAGAGGAGGATATATGGGGATAAATGACAGGGAGAGAGGATCAGGGTTGTGAAGGGCCTTCAAAGCAAGGGCAGGAAGCTTAATGCTGTGAAACATAGGCTGGGCTGGGTGGGGAAGGGAGGGGGAGAGGAAGGGCAGATGTGATGTGATTATAGAGCAGATTAGCTGTTGGGTTTTCATTGACTGGAGTGACATCACGGATGAAACCAGGTGAGCACAGAAGAACATTCTCATATTGAAGGCTAGTATACCTAGTCTCCCAGCTCTAGTGGAAATAGATTGTATACCACTTTCTCCAAAGCCTAGGTAGCCTGTTTATAGTAAATTGAATAGGTGCTGGTCCACAATCTCTTAATTATATGAGAGAGGCACAGTGCTTCATCAAGATTACAATATAAAAGAAGACATGAAAACACCCTTTCTTGACATCTCAAAATGAATGTGTGTCCTGAGATGAAGAGAATACCGGAGGCGGGGGTATAAAGAGAATACATAGCAAGAATGTATGTCTTGAATTTAATCCTTGTGCACCAATAGATACCAATTTGATTTTTCTCCCTGATTTAAATTAAAACTGTTCTAGAAAACATTACAATATTTTATACAATATTAATACAGATTATTTGTTGAACTTTCAGTGCTTAAATCTGTCTAAAATATTATTTGTTGAGACAGTGTTATATATGCCTCAATCCAAGAGGGATAACAAAGCTTGCAGGTAGTATTAAGTGATTTGGTCTTTGAAGCTTAATACAATATTCTGAAGTGCTCAGTCTCTGAGTTTCTTGTGTTTGCAGACATCTGTCAATTTAATAGTTTGTATAAAACCTGAAGAAAATAGTTTCTTCAAAGTTATTACTGTCACGTTCACAGTGATAGATTTTATTTTAGTACAATCTGTATGATCCATGCTTTTGTTAGGAAATAGAATGGAGTATTTTTCATATGCTTCACAGCAGACATTTCTTGCTATCCTTATACTTTTAATAAAGATTTTAAATATATTTGTATAAATACCCCCTTTGTGAGTAGTATCTGCCTCATAATAGAAAGCATTTACAGAAATTTACCTAGTTAATGAATAATTCTATTTTCTCTCTTTTTTGGGGAGGAAGAGAATGGTGAGGGTGCCTAACACTTCATAACACATTTCTAAAAAATTAGGATTGTTTCAATCCAAATATTCCAACAAGGGTTTCCCACTAGCAAAGATTTCATCCACCACCACCATCTTTACAAATGTAGCAGATAGTGTACAGTTTTGCTCCTGTTTTAGGATAGAACTGTAACTTTTTTGCCTCATAACAAGGTAAGATTTAAGGTATTTATCTTCTCATTTGTACTTTACCAACTACATGCAGACATTGCCTCCTACATGGGTATATATCCGGAGCATTTAAATAACACACAACTATGTTATCCCAGTAGTTCAAGACAGAAAATAAAAAAACAACAAAAAAAACCGCATCCTTATCCTGTTGAAATTAAAGTGATATGTCAGGCAGAATATGCATAGGGTACCAGAATTAACCTTGCTTATATTTTAAAAAGTGCCTAGGTTTTTGATGACCGCAGGTGGTCAATACCTCGTATTTATCTCTTGTCCATAAACATCGTACTAGGATACAGGTTGAAAATTAATGTGAAAGAATCAGTGGCACATCTGGATTTGGTATTTGCACTTGATGTATTTAGAATATTTTTAGAGGTCTCCCATGAAAATACCGAGCACGTTTGATGCTGCTGGCTAATGTGATCTGATGCAATCTCAGCTGGCAAGGCTAGAGGCTATGCAAGTAACACCGTGTTAGAATCTAGAAAATATTATGCAAGAGTACTTATGGCACCTTAGAGACTAACAAATTTATTTGAGCATAAGTTTTCGTGGGCTGCGAAAGCTTATGCTCACGTAAATTTGTAAGTCTCTCAGGTGCTACTAGTACTCCTGTTTTTTTGCAGATACAGACTAATATGGTTGCTACTCTGAAACCTGAAAATATTATGCTTATTTTAACGACCTTTTTTTTCTCAGAATGGTTCGTGATTATCTATTGGTGTTTGCTTAGTTCCAGAAGTTGAGCTAAAAGGAGAATCTTGCCAATATTATTTCTTGGTACAAGGCAATGGCTTTGGAGGGTGTAAAGCAACTTTGATTCATTCAGCCAATCAGATCAATGGCACAGCCTCTCTTGCTTTAATAAATGGAAAGCTACAGACAAGCACAGAAGAAACACAGTCAAGTAAGATTTAAACTCTGTTTAAGGGTGTCTGGGGGGTTAGTGGTGATGACTGACAATATGTGCAATTTATTTACAGTAAAAAGATGGGAAAAACTAAGGGGAATAGTTACATCTGATAAATATTTTTGTTTCAGCAATATACTTTTGATTCAGACTTGTAAAAAATTATTTAACATTGATGGAAAAGTTCAGAAGAACTAATAACTTTGAATCTTTAAGTTCAAGTTAAAATGCATGTGATTTCAAAATATTCTATATGAGATGCACAGCCCATCATTTTGATACCTTCATTATCACATGGAGCAAAGAGAGTGCTTTATTGTACAACTCCAGTTAAAATGAATACTTAAATCAGACTTGCAAAATTGTCATGAAAATTGACCAGTCCAGCCCAAATTCTAGTTGCCTACCCTTGAGGTGGTGGTGATAAAAAAAAAAAAAAAAGGAAAAAAAACAACAAAAGTAACTATTTCATTCACTTGTCTGAAAATCTTTAATTTTCCCTAGGCAAATAGACCAGTTCAATTTTGCAAGGCTGATTTAGATGACATTCAGATAGAAGTCTGTTCCCTTGTAATTGGAGGAAATAGAAGTGGAATAGAACTGCCTGCCTGATCATAATAGTTTATCCTAGTCAGATGAAAAAGGTGGTGGAGGGGAAAATCCTAAAGTCCTTCCCAACATGTTATAGAAATTGGGAACAATGGGTTATTTTCAAACATCAAATGCAGTAGTCTGTTTACCTCCTATGCGTGTTAATTATATTAACTGCAATAACATATCAACATTAAAAGTCTGACTTTAATGCATAACAGCATGGAAATTCAAAGCTAAGGATTAGGCAGATATTTCATCCAAATCATGCTTATTTATTACAGCATGTAATACAGAAAAAGATTGCCAGGCATGTGGAGACCTCCTTGATAGTTATGCACAATAAAGTGACTTCTGGGTCGATTTTCAGCCTTTGATATTAATTTCCTTGCTTCAACAGGATTCAGCCAAATACTAAATTCTAGCTGTGGCTTTCTTAATACGAAATGTGTAGTATTGCGTGAAGATAGCTCCTTTAAGAAATAAATATGAACTGGTGATTTCCTAAGTCATATGAGACATACCTAAGACTGACTTTCTCATAATCCATATAGGCTTTTGTACTGGTGACTTCATCAGTTCTCTTCCACATTTCTATGGAGAGCAGATTCTACAGAGAGAAAAGAAACTGGCTTATGTCCAAGCGTTTGCCTTGAAGGAATGTCTCAGTAAGTAATGGAGAGAATATTGGATTAAATTGCCACTGGATCTCAAATTGATATTCAACATATATATCTTCATTTTGAATTTGATGTGACAGTGTTCACTTTAAAAGTCCAGGGAAGATAGCGTATGAAGAACAAATAGAAACATTTAATATTGTTAGGAAACAATTAGTAATATATCTGTGATGACTTGTTGCTATGTTTTTTTTTAAACCGTAGAGATGAAAGAGCTCTGGTTTTTATTTTGATGTTTTAGAGTAAATATGTTATGGAGAGCAACCAGGTTTTATTGTTGAAAAGATGATTTCATAAAGAGACTGTTGTGGTGATTCAGTACTCTGCTACTTTGCAGTTGTTTTTGTTAATCTCCAGCAGTGTATCTTTATCTCTTCCTCTCTCTTTTATTTTTTTAGTGGGGGAGGCTGAATGTCTGTTAGAGATTCATGTTTGTTGTAAGTGGGTGTATCATTGTAAACCGGACTGAAAGGTTTTTCTCTTTAAGTGACTCAAATTTGGGTGGGTAAGGAACATTTTGTTTGTCCCTTGATATTTAATCTAGTTTCATTGATCGAGCAGATTTAATTAAATGAAAATATATCTTGGAGAGACTACAGTTTTAATAGCCTGATCATAACGTAAATGGTTTGCAGTTAACAGGAAGTCACTAGACTGAAAATAACTTTCGTCATAAAAAGCACTTGTGAAAATGGTCTCTGAACTTCAGCCTTCCCAATGTTCCACATGTTCTGATGGAATAAACTAGTAACATGTCCCTAAAGTATACAATATGGTATGGCTTGTCAACTAAATTCTCTCCCAACCAGGGTTCAATCTTTCCTAAATGTTTAGCAGCTTGAACAGTAATTTTTTTCCCTTTTTCTTATTGTTTTGCAGAGAGGCGGGAATCAGGCGAGCAACCTTCAACTGTTTCTGCTGAGGAGCTCAAAACCCTGTTAACACTTACTAGGGAACGTTTTTTAGAGTTGTATGACACTAGCCTTCCAAAAACTATTCTGCACAAAGCAATCAACAAAACTAGCCCTTACACAATGACTCATGGTAGGTATCTGTATTAGAAAATTCAGCACTGTTTTATTATTTTGTTTTCTGAAAAAGAATCTGCAAACAAGACTTTTTATTCACTTACTGCAATTACATTAAAATGAATGTTAAAGGAATTAATCCAGAGAGAGAGAAAAATGGGAAATCCATAATATTTGCATTTGTACATTCATATAGCAATTGTTCTCACTTTGGACTATTTACATCTTTTTGGGTATTACTGACGATATTATGATTTCTGTATGATACTGAGAGCTCTTCATTGAATGAATATACATCTTATGTTCTTAAGATTATTGTCCAACTTCACTACAAAACCGTTCATATGTGAGAAGTAGTACATTTTTTTATATATCACCTTTTTGTTTTTGTTTTTTTCACACTTTCATTGAAGAACTAAGGTGGTATTCTCTCCAAGTAGCCTTTTTTAAAATATTTTTACCCCATTAATTCATCTGTTTAATTCCTATGGAAGAATAAGTGCATACATCTGGGATTAGTGGGCATAGTACTAGAATAGCAAGATTATTCTACGGAAGACCCAGCACCTACCATATCATATCAAGTTTTAATAAAAAGCTTCCTCAGGTTCACAGCCGTTATTTACCGGTGGCATACCTAACACATATCTCTTCAGTCAGAAAATTGTTTGCTAGCAGCAATTATTTAGGCCCACAGCAGTATATGCTGAATACAGTACATTATCTTCTTGTGGTGTTTTTAACACATGCAGATAGGGACTGTGAATTTTTTTTGTATGTGTGGAGACTTCTCTAGAAGCAACCAACTTAACACACCACACACAAATGTGCAGGATTCCCTAGTCAATATAAAACTGAATAAGATGTTCCCTTTTTGAATTATTTATCAAGTAATGTTGCCAGCATCATATATTTAGGTAATATCTTCTTTGTAGACATTATAAAATTGTTCTGTCTTTGCTCCATATTAATTTTAATCTGATATAATTCAGTGGAGTCAGAGATCTCCAATATGATTGCCATGTGATATCCAAACACTATATTACCATGTCTGCACCATAACCTTTCCTCATTACAACTCAGTGTGTATTGCTGTAGCATGATGAAATTATCACAGTGTCAGGATGTTGCACGAGGATTATTTTGGGACAGAATTTACTACTGTGTGCTCTTGCTTGCTTGCTTGCTTGCTTGCTTGCTTTACCACTGGGAAGAATCTTCATGACTGGTTCATTTCCTCAGTACTCTTCCTGCTGCCCCACATGTGCCTGGCAATGTGGAGCATGCTACTGTGAATGGCTCTGTATTTTCCCTCCAAAAAGCAGAGCACATGGATATATATTCGGTTAGAGCCAAGTATTCCATGCAACCCTCTTTTAGTGCCTTAAAGACTTGCCAAGGGCTTCTAGAGCCACAGTTTGAGTATCCTCCTATTAGTACTAATAAACCTGGCTCTTTCAGTAATAGCTCTGTATTAATCTAACTCTGTTTTTTTTTCCCCTCTTAGAATCTGAAATAATAGCACCCAATCCTTTGGAGTGGCCAGAAAGAAGTGTTCTTCAGAACTTGGAAAACTTTGAAAAAATTAAACAAAAAATGAGGTAATTATAAATACTGTGTATTTTCTAAACAGATGACATTAAAGATCATTCTACAAGATCTGTGAATGCTGACAGAGGTTTTGTAAATCTCGTAAAATATATTTAAGGGTCCTACAGAAATTAAGAGAGAAGGGAAATTTTATGTAAGGTTGAAACTGGGTCCCTGGTCCTCTGCCATTTTGAAAAGGCATTGCAGAGGGGTTTCAGTATTTATGAGTGAGCATTGTTATGCAGCCTTTTGATAGAGCACAGTTCTAAATTTGTGAAGTTCCAGTAGGCACAATTGAGTGGGTAAAAGATAAAGGCCATAGCCACACTAAGAAGTGGTGCATAAAGGGGTCAAATTTGCGCAACAAGTGGCACAAGCTGTAATGTAAACACAGTGGAGCAGTTTTTGCCACTATGTCCCAATATAGACGCACCATTAATCTTTTCGTGTTGCTTCATTTAAGGTCAGGGTCATAACGTTTTAAAAGCATAAGAGAATTAAGAGAGGTTTGGAAAATGTTCATTATTTAGACTCGGGTTGAAATGCTGCTCCTTTGGATCTTTTACAGCCACATGTGATTAGGTATTTAACTTATTCTTATAATTTGTTTCATTTCATCCTAACTCGCAATTGCTTTTTCTCGGTCTTTGTTTTATTGTGGATCTTTAACATTTTACTGGATAAGCTTACAATCAATTTTCCAAATGAATTATCACGAGTAGCTTTTTTCTTTCAATTTACAAAGTCCCAGGGTGGCATGGCCTACATCAGAGTGTTGGGAGGAATGTCTCACTTGCAACCTCAGCTTAGAGCTAGGCTTTCTTGTGCCTTTTCAAAACACTGTCCTTGCCTCTCAAAACAGATAAGATTATTTTTCTGCTAACCATAGCTTTTGACAGGAATCTCAAGGACCTTTCTATCTCTTAGATTCAGTGAATATCACACAAGTCCTGGGTGAAATAAATTTATTTTATCTTGTTCCCCATTGGTGAGTTTTACTCTTCCTAAAGCAGCATGGCAAAGGTTTTCAGTATTAGAAGAGGAGACAGTTTGCTGTCCTTGAATTAGGAGCATTGAAAGAATTATGAGGGGAAGGTTGTACAATACTTTCCTTTTAGTTCTTACCTTTAACTATGCTATAAATCTCTCTTTCATGAGAATTAAATTAATCTTCAAATATATAAAATTTGCCCACAGGCTTGAGAATCTGAATGTCTGCTTTCCATCCCAGTGTTAAATTTATCAGCTAAGCTGTAAAATCTTGATAATAATTTATATTGAGAAGACTGGTAGAGCCTTGACATTGAAACCATTTTATTATGAGCTTTTCAATAAATATTTTGAAATGCTAGTTCCACTAGTATTACACTGGAGATAAACCATTTTTAATTGCTCCAAACTAACAATGACTCTTGGCAGGAGAGAGTTACTTTGTTTGTTTGTTTGTTTGTTTCTCCCCCAGAGTTTCAATGTTGGCGCATTCCTCTGAGCAATTACTGGGCCATAAAGATGGTCAGAGGGAATCACTGACATTGCTGGATGCTAAAGAGCTACTGAAATATTTCACTCCAGAGGGGTTACCTATTGGGGATCTTCAGCCATTACAAATTCAAAAGAGGTAAGGTCTTAGAATGCACAAAACCTGAGGGCAAAATTCAGAACTGATGTAAGCAGGCACAACTAATGACTCCATTGCTGGAAATGAATTTGGCCCTCAGAATCTCCTGCTCGGTTTTGCTGCTCACAGTTGTGTAAATGATGATTTATGTTGTTGGTCATGATGGAGAATAGGCTTGGAATATGTCAGGGTTGTCCCAAATAAGCACCAATGATTAACCTAAGTAGCTTTTCCATTGTAGTTGAAAGTATGATGGGTTTTAAATCTTATCCCCTGCAGATGGGTCAGAGCCATACATTTTCTAGCATCTGACAGAGAGCACTTGGTGGATAGGAACAAGGAGACTGTACCATTTGTAGGGGACAGCATGATAGTGTGGATGGAGGAGAGAAGGGGGGAAGCAAGGTGAAAAACTTGTGGAGACTATAATGATGGCAACCATACAAGATAATACTTAGCTCTTATATAGCACTCGTCTTACATAGACTCCAAAGCATTTTACGAAGGAAAAGGGGAAAAATCCTGCCCAGTTTACAGATGAGGAAGCAAAGGCACAGAGAGGTGAAGTGACCTGCCTACGGTCACACAGCAGGCCAGTGGCAAAGTCAGGATTAGAACCCAATTCTCCTGAATCCTAGGCAGCCCCTGATCGCGGGAGCTGGCTGCTTAATGGACAGTGATGGGGCAGGAGGCACATGAAGGGGGCACATGAGGGCAAAAATGTAAGTAAGGGCAAGATTATAAAGGGTCTAGTATGGGCGGATCATCAAATTTGATGCAGAACAAATGACAAGACAAGGATGGGAGGCAACTGGGTATTGGTGAAGAAGAGCCAAAGTGGTGATTGGAAACCAGTGTTTGATAAAAATCAAGTCCGGAGTGAGGGAGACAATGAGTGGAGAGGTCAGATCAAAATTGGAGCTTGATAATTAAACCTATTTTCTCCATGGAACGTATTGTTGTACATTAAATGGAGTTACTTTGTGTTCCCATCCCTCACTCCCTTTTAAACACAATTTTCAACACAATTCAGCTCACAAAAGGATACTGATGACCACTTGCGTCGTTATCACTGCAGGATTGTCCTAAGAATGTACCAGCTCAAGTACAAAAATCTACGTGTCCTCTCTGTACCATAATGATTGATTGGTAAAGAAAAAAATATTTACTCATGTCCAAAAAAATTACTTTCCCCAAAAGAATGGGCAAGTAGAATTTTGCAAGGCTGATTTAAATGGCACTTCATGTATTTCAGGTGCATTTGTAAACATTAATTCTCTCTGAGAGAGTTCCACAGATCCTCAGTGTGAGTTGTCAGCTGTCTGTAGCTATAGGGGGCAGAATCAGATCTGATTGGAGGGCTGATGAGGGAGTAGCCCCCACCTTCCAAAGACCCTATTAGTTTTATTCTGCCTTCTGTAGCTACCGGCAGGGCTGCCGAGAGTGGGTTCGGGCCCTGGTGAAAAAAATTTTTGGGCCCCCCAGCAAGGGCAGAGTGGCTAAACAGGGCCAACAAAGCTGGGCCCTGGGCCCCCTTCTGGACCGCCGAGCCCTGGTAATTTGCACCAGCTCCCCCCCCCCCCCCCATCTCATCAGCCCTGGCTACTGACAGAGCTGTAAAATCCAGCATTTAATGTGTGAGAGAGAACTTTTTGTTAATTAGTCATTTGGATACCATTTGTTCTAATTTGGACATATTGGATACCCTAAAAAAAGGGTAGAGGGCTTGAAGAGGCACTTTGTCTCCTCTCTGGAAGTTATGACAGCAACTCCTCCCCTGCCCAGTGTCAAGTAATAGGCTAGGAGAATGGTGGAGAAGGGCCCAAAAAAGAGGGGACTAAGGCAGTGTTCCTTCTGTCCCATACCCATACCAGAGCATGTAAAACCACACGTTTGTGCTTTCTGCACTCCATCCTTCCCATCGACTGGGACCAGGAGGGGTTCGCTTTGACTCCTTTCTCTGACCTAAGTAAGCAATCATGGGACAAGAGGAAAGGTTCTCTCATAGATCAGTAACTGGTTAAAAGACAGGAAATAAAGGGTAGGAATAAATGGTCAATTTTCACAATGGATGGTCCCCCAAGGAGCTGTACTGGCACCTGTGTTATTCAGTGTATTCATAAATGTACTGTAAAAAGTGATGAATAATAGGGTAGCAAAATTTACAGATGATACACAATGACTCAAGATAGCTAAGTCCACCACTGACTGAAGAGTTACAAAGGGATCTCACTAAACTGGCTGGCTGGATGACAAGATTGCAGATGAAATTTGATGCTGACAAGTGCAAAGTAATGCACGTTGGAAAAAAGAATCCCAACTATACATACAGAATGGTGGGGTCTAAATTAGCTGTTACCACTCAGGAAAGATCTTGGAGTCATCATGGATAGTTCTCTGAAAACTTCTGCTCCATGTGCAACAATAGTCAAAAAGGCTAACAGTATGTTAGGCATCATTAGGAAAGCGATACGTAATAAAACAGAAAATATCATAATGCCACTATGTAAATGCATGATGTGCCCACACCTTGAATACTGCATGCAGTTCTGCTCTCCCCATCACAAAAAAGATGTATTAGAATTGGAAAAGGTGGAAAGATGGCAGCAAAAATGATTAGGATAAAGAGAGATTAAAAAGACTGGGAGTGTTCAGTTTAGAAAAGGGATGACTAAGGGGGCCGGGAGATATGATGGAGGTCTATAAAATCATGAACGGTGTAGAGAAAGTGAATATGGAAGTGTCATTAGCCTTTCATGTAACACAAGAACTAGGGGGTCACTCAATGAAATAAATAGTCTTTTCCTTTATATAGCTTGGGTCTTTGATCTTGTCCTCATGTAACAGGTGACCAGCAGACAATGGCTCACTCCTCAGGGCATAGCTTCCAAAGGCTGGTTTACATAATCAGAGGTAGGGAATTTGCATTTGCTTTTCACTAGATATTTGTCAGGAAAACTACCTAACACATTTTTGTTCCAGGAGTCCATTCTTGTCTTGCACATTGTTCAGTATAGTCTTTTGAATCCCCATCTGTCACATCTTCTCCCCCCAATCCCCCGCCTCCCTTGAGAGAGATTACATTCAATCCTGGCCAATAATAATACATAACCCATTTATTTAACGCAGTGGACCCAAAATGGGGAGGGGGTCAGTAAGGTCTCCCAAGGATATGGCAGGAAATTGTTTATGAAAGCAGTGTGTTTTGTAGCATTGGGGTAAACTGCTGGAAAAGCAGTTTTAGAACTGCTATATTCAGAAAACTAATTTAAAGATGTGCTGATTGCACACTAGTGGTAGACAGTTTAAAACGAAGAATAGCCATAACAATGAGAGACTTTTACAAAGTTTTTAGTTAATCAATGCAGATGTCTCCACGATCTTGGCTAAATTACAAATAAAACTGCGTCATTCCAATTAAGTGTGTGAGAGAGAGATGTGGATAATTTGTTCATTACAAGAGTTTTTAATTGCCAATTTTGAAAAACCTCCAGAGTTGCTTTATAGCCATGCAGTATTTTGATTCACTTGAATGGTTTGCTTTGAATCACAGTTCAATAAACCCTGAGTTTGAAGAGATGTTGCTCTAACTCACTTGCAGTAATAAGTTGTAGAATCCAAAGGGTTGTGATGAAACTTTACATCTTGAAGTGCTTCTACTGTAACTAGAAAATCTTAGAGCATTACAAAATAATTTGGGTAACTGGGAAGTGCAAAACAAATGCAGGAGGTGTAAGATACTAGAGCAGGACTGGCTAAGTTTTTTGGTCAGAGGGATGAGAGATCTGATAATGGCATATACTGAATATCCCCATCCCATTCAGTCCCAGAGAGATAGAGTGTGGAGGCACAGCAGTGGAGATTTTTCAAAGCACCCTCCCTCATGTTTGTTTAAAATATGAAACATGGAATATTGATTGAGAAGCTCTGTCTGCACCAAGCTTTCCTGCATCACCATGCCAGCGTGTTGAGTCCTGATCTGGGTGAGCAGCGACATGTGCTTCTCTGCTGAGATGATCAACAAAGGTGGCAGTTGTAAATGTTGTTTGAAGTTTTGGACACTGGGGGCTGAACTGATCCATTGAAGTGAGTAGAAGTCTGGTGACTCTGAGGAGTTGGATTAGGCTATTGCCTGCTAAAAGCTGCACTGAATGGCTTTCTTTCTTATTCACTGATGACTAGCCATCTGATGGTAATGAGTTTTTGCCACCACCAGTAAGGACTGAATTTGACTAGCTGACCGGGCAGTTCTGTGCTCTTGCTTTACCAAAACTATCAAGTCTCCACCATGCAGCACATTCTAGCTTTTTAAAAAAAAGAAAAAGAAAAACCCTAATAGGTTAATAAGTACATATTTAACATGGGGGTATTTTTAGCTTAGATTTTTCTTCCTCTTTAGTTTTCTCATGTCTTCTTTTTCTTTTGTTCCTCTCGTTTCCCCCCCTTCTTTTCTTTCTCCTCTATTCTGTCATCAATACTCTTCTCTGTAAAATGGAGATAATGGAACAACAAACACAACTTTTCATTTTGAAAATGACAAAACTTTTTTGACTTGTGACAGCCATTACAACTGACCCTTTCTGTAAACTGTTTTGGTTTTGACAAATTGGTATTTTTCCAACAAAAGAACAGTTAATTGGAAAATTACTGACCAGTTCTAGCTCTAATCACTAAACTTCTCTCTCTCTCTCATGGAGCACAGTGCTGCAAAACCTCATGCAGGAAATGCAAGTGGCAGAAATGGTTTGAAGTTTACCCAGTCCTCCTGTTATAGCTAGCACTTACAAAATGCTGCTTATCCATAGGTCTGAGTGCATGCAAAGTAAGTAAGTGTCATCTCAGATGATGAATTGATTTAGGGAGAGGTTGTGAGTTGCTCACAGTCACAGAGAGCAAAGTTAGTGGGTGAGCCAAGAATAGAACCCGTATTTCCTGTCCCCCTGTCCTGTGCCCTGTCCACAGGGCCCCATTGCCTCCATGAACTTCTCCAATATTTGCATTCTTTCCTGTATTAGGAGAAAATGAGACAGATGGAAGGTATGGAGTGGATCGGTGTGGGCAACCATGTATGTGTAAATAGTAGAACTCAAAAAAAGAATGTAACTGGAATCTACTTATTAATACTTATATAAAAATAAGATCTTCTCCCATCTAGATTTAAATTAAAAAAATATTTTCTGTGTTTCTTATTGAATGGCATTGCAGTATACACAGCATTGATCGTGAAAGGCTTTTTTCCACCTATATGTATTTTGTGTGTGTATAGGGCTTGCTGACTTTCCAACTGAGGAAACTTTTCCTCCTCAGATGCCCTCTGGCTTTGGGACTCTGTGCTAGGCAGATGAACCGGCTCAAAGGTGGATTTATAGTTGTGTATGGTGCAGAAAATTGCAAAGTAATTCCTATCTTCTAAGCTTTACTTCCTCTCAAGATTCCTGATTGATTATTGCAGCGGGATGTCCTTCAGGACATGAATATAGAATTCTGGTGCCAGTTTGCAGTGAAAACTTAATGCTTATACACAGGTTGTGTGTCCTTGTTGGATATTTTATTCCTGCTATGGGGCTAGATGATGAAATTCAGGGATAATTTAATATTGAAAAATTTCTATTTACAGGCTTAAAAAAAAAACCCCAAACCTTGAAAGTTAAATATGAAGGAAAGTAATGATAAACAACATATGCTTCTGTACAAACATGCAGGAAAGACTGCAAGGGCCACTGAGAGACAAGACAATGAAACTCAATGACAAATGAAGTTGGTATTACTGAATACTTAATGCTCTTCAGTAAAATGTGTCAGATTGGGGAGGAAGCAACTTCTTGCCTCTGGGATAAGTAACTTTTATGTAGTTCATTGTAAGGCCATCTATAAACTAAATAGTACTCTCAAGTTGAGAACATAAAAACATAAAGCTCAGGAAAATACTTAGGTGATACTGAATATAATCCATGGAGATAATCAAACTGCTATGAAGTGTGTAGGTTGAGATGAGAAGTAAAAATCGTCAGACATTTGGACATAAGTTAAAGATTTAAGACCCAATTTGAACTGTTTTATTCAACTCTAATCACCTAATTACTGGAAGAACATTGCTCAGATTGAAAGTAACCATGAAGAAGTAATAGTGAGTTCATAGAGGCATTAAAAGAAGAGAAACATATAGGAGCATTTGCACTGACAAAAGAGAATATAAGGAAAAAATAATGGCTAATTACCTTTACCATTTTAAAAAAAAAAGTAGGTTCAGCATATGAAAGTAGGTGAAAGAACTACAGTATGGCCAGGGCAACCTTTTATTTCCAGTACATAACTTCCTTTTCTTTTAAGATAATGTAGGGATGAATCTTTGTCATAGCTGTCTGTTTCTTATTACAGATAAACTATGATTATTCTGAAACATTATTGATTTCAGTTAAACATTTTACCTGTGTTATACTGTGACAACTACAGCAATTGTTTACACAGCAAAATAATATTAGGATAATTGCAGGACCACATTTTCAAAAAAAGCTCATTTAGGTACTTGACTGAAGTTGCCAGATTTTCAAAACTGGCTCGAAGACTTTCCATATTTGCTTTTCCATGTAATCAATTGCTCTATTCTTTTCCAGTTTAAATTTGGATTAATCTTGCTGTATGTATTGAAGAAGAAGAATGGAAGAACAGGAATGATGCATGTATTTTACATTTTCGTTATGCAGTATATAACTCTGCTTTTTTATATGAATCATAATTGCCCTGAACAAGAGCACTCAAAACCGCCATTGAGTTCAGTGGGAGTCATGCCCCCATAAGGACAACAGGAGCATACTTTTTATTTACATTTGGCACTCTACAGACTGTATATTTCCCCCACTGCTATTAAAATACAATTTAATTTGTTTGCTTTTGTTAATTAAAAAGAGGAGGAGGAGGGAGTAGCAGCTGTAACTGTGTTTGTGCATCACTAGTCATCACTAAACATTATCATGGCACAGGAGCTCCAGCAGTCCAGTAGGTAGAAAGAGTGCCCCATGGAACTGTTGCTGATTAAACTCTCATGAAACACAAACACAAAGAAGCAGCAGAGGTCCTCTGTGGTAAACAGAGTGTTTATTTAAACCATATTAGCATAAAAGAGCACCTTGAAACTCCTTTTAAAAATAAATAGGATTCCTGTTCTTTTAGGTTTTGCTTGCTCTTTTACTGATAGGTTTCCAAAAAAGAAATAGCCTTTAAAAACCACAAACTACTTCATTAAAATTTAACAGCGATGTTTTCCTATAAACTTTAATAATTCCATCATACTTTTTTATTTTAAACTCCTTAACTTTGAATTTAGAGTGTAGCACTGTTTCCCTCTAGATGATATGGAGCAGCATGGAGATGAAGGATACATGCACAGAACAGCACCCATACAAAAGTAATGCCATACAGATATGTTGCCTCTACATCTGCTCTTCACTGGTCCATGACTGCATCCTTCTCTCTTCCTGTTCACTAGCTTGCTGTATTTCTCCCAGTCACCTCTCTGGTATACCTCTTCCCCTTGTTCCCTGGTGATCTTCCCCTCCTAATTCTCTTTGCTATCTTGGCACATTACAGGAGATTATTGCATATTCATAGAGTCGGCTCTGTGATACCTGGGCATTGTGATTCTAGTCACTTGCTGTTAGAATATACAAATAGTTTAGATCTAAACATCTACCAAAACTCTCATATTAATGTAGATTTTTGTACCTCTCTTAGGAGGAATAAACATTTGTTCAGTCTGTTGAATTTAATAATTACGTCCCTCTATATTGTGTGAATAAAACTATAAATAGTTATAGAAAATTGTGTTGCCCGTAAAGCAGCTATTAAGATTAAAAGTAATTAATCTCACAAGGCGTGTGCAGGTTTCATGTCATCTAGAAAGCTCTCTCCACTGTGATGACTTGATGATCTGTATCCTGATTATATATACAGAATCATGTGTAGGCTTACCAATATTTCTACAATGTTTAAAGACTTCACTGTTGTTTTTAATGTTTATTTTACCATAGCACTCAAAGGATCCAATCAGGAATGGGATCATTGTGCTGAACAGTGTACAAATTCATAGGAACAAGTGGGTTGAACCTTAAAGAGCTTACAATCGAAAATTTCCATGCAGTTTTGTTATATTAAATTGTGAAACAGTTTGTTATGTAGCGGTTAGCTATTGGTTAAAATATTCTGTGAACTATTTTTTCTTCTCAAAAAAAAAAAAAATTACTAAGCTCTCTTGGATATAAACTTGGAATCTTAGCATTCATGTATATTCCTGTTTATTTTATAATGACCTCTGTTATTACAGTAGCATGTTCTACTTGGAATACTAATTCATTGAAACATATTACAAATGTTTGTCATATAGCATTATAACTGCATAGAAAATTATTGTACTATATAGTAAACGTACACTAATTGGGTATCTAATTATGTTCTTGTGTACACAAATATGAGATCCTAGAATGTTCATAGGTTTGATAGTTTGACGTACCATGAACTAAATTTTTCAGATCATGTAAATGTTTGACATTTCCACTTGTGTGTTCTGCTGTGCAAGACAGATACATAAAAAGCTAGACAGTGCTTCTTGGAAAGTGATTTAAAATTTCACATTGACTATTTCCACTACATTCATCTGACGAAGTGGGTATTCACCCACGAAAGCTCATGATCCAAAACGTCTGTTAGTCTATAAGGTGCCACAGGATTCTCTGCTGCTTTTACAAATTCAGACTAACACGGCTACCCCTCTGATACATTGACTGTGGGTATCAGGCTTTCTTCCAGTCTGCCTTAGCTTGCAAGGATTTAATTTTAATGTTTTGAGAGAGAGGCCATCCCACCGTAGTCTTGCATACTAGAGGAGAGGGATTTAAACACACAGGAGTAGAGTGGAGGAAATATTAGAGGGAGCCATATTTTAAGTATCATATCCATTTCCTCCAGTATAAGCTCCCTTTCCCCTACCCATTATCCTGCCTGCCCTAGGTTTATGCTCTTTTACTGTCCTCACAACCCCATTTCCTCTCTGGTTCGGGGGAAATCTTGAGGTTTATTGGGAGTAAATGCCAAGTCTCACAGACAGAAGACTATCTCCTAACTGGGAGCCACTGGACAAAGAACTCACTGTAACATGGTCACTTCTCCCAGTGCTAACCATATTCAGCTGTGCTAGGGAGAGAGGAAACCATGGCTCATTCTTACCTGTTGCCTTCACCCACCAGGAGTCTGATCTTTTGATAAGGACTTCTAGCAGCTGTCTGTTCATCTGCCCTCACTAGCTAGAAGGTTTTATATCCGGTCTCTCCAGAACAATCAGTAACTTCATGCTGCTTTCTGGAATGTTCCATGTATGTCAGCCATGGCGCATCTGATGTAGACTGTGGTTTCTTTGTTGCGTGCTTTTAGCTCATGGATTCTTCCAGCTTCATCTGTTCTTCTCATTGTTCCTTTCGCAAGGAAGTGGGACTTAGGCACATGTCCCATGGGAGTCTTAAGAACAGTTGCCATTGAAACATCATCTCTGGATCTTGCTAAGGACAGGGCTCTGTGGAAAACAGTTTCTGGACTGATAGCTGTGATTGACCCTCCCTTGCTAGATTTTATATTTTTGGCCATGTCAGCAAATGTTTTGATTCCAATTTTCTTGACTGGGCTGAAGAAGTTACGTGCCCCATCAGTATCAATTGCACCACTCAGAAATCTCTCTGCTTGTTCTTCACCAACATCCACTGTTTTCAGTAGAGATTCTTGTACCTCTGATGTTACCTGCAGTCCAGTAGATACATTGATAAGCACCTCTGGGTGTGATTCAGAGTCAAATGGGTTTGTCATATTGTTGATGACATGACTGGTCAGAACTGTAACATTCATCCCTCTTCATTGCAGAGGCAAGGATTTGCTTGTGGATTTTGTCTTCAGTAGTTGTTGTTAGTCTACTTCTTTCTTTCGTAGCTTTGGATATTCACTCAGGAGATGATTTATGAGGGTCCTCTGAAAAAGGTAATCTGAAGAAGGAACTTAAGTCATCCATATGATTTGTGGCTGTTGCTCTGGTGGGTGAGCCTGATGAACAGCTTTCGAATGAACAAGTGGTTTTGTATAATGGCACTTCAGTTCTTCAGTCAGAAATAAGCACATCGAAAGCCTCAGAATATTATCCAAAGCCAGGTGATTGGAGTATACAGCGGTCAGCTACTCTTATGCTCCAGTTGGTGCACGAGTTTGTCCTTTGGTTAACAAGTAAAGAGAAAGATAATTCAGCCAGCAACCGTGTCATCCTTCAGAAGACATTCAAAGAAGGTGCTTCTCAGTTGCAGAGTGCATAGTATTTAACATTACTAATTCACGTTCCAAAATTATCGCACCGTTGCACATAAGCCTTGCTGCAGAGCTACACCATGAGTTCACGGGTTCACAGTTCACATGGGGCTCACAGTTCAGTTGATAATAGTACACCATCATGAATTCGGCATTGGGTATGAAGAACTGAAACATGACTCTGACTAAGTTTTACCATTTATGTTAATTTCAGCACAGTTAATATGGTGGTGATTGGTCAAAGCTACAAAATGGCAACATATTAAAAGATATTCTTATTGATTTTGCGTGGTCAAACATTTTTTCAGAAATGCTGAAGCTATTTAGTGTGAGGCAAAAATGGTGAATATCAACATAGTGCAATATACTAACGTGAAATGTTTTCACATTGCATATTCTCACATTGCATATTCTTAATTGATGAAGTATCTCACAAGTCATTAATAGTTTTCTGTATTTTCAATTGAAATTTGCATACCAGCAGATCAGTTTCATACTTGAAGATTGTGCATTGGTAGCAGTAGATTGCCTGTCCATAGTATTGCATTAGAGGGTAGATATAAATGTTCATGAATTCTTAATGTAATTCTTTTCCATTTGTAAGCTTTTGTACATGCAATGTAGCATCTAGTCTTCTCGGAGGAAGGTTTTAATTTGTAGCTGCCTGTGCATGCAGCACTAACTTTTGAAATAGCTTTTTAATTTAGTGACTCTTACGCACAGGTCAGTTACAGTGTTAGAGGTTGCAATACACAGCACCATACTGGGCTTCAAAGTGCACACTAAACCAAATGGCAATTTTGATACTAACATAGAGATCTAATTTAAAATATATACTCTTTTCTTTTAGTGAAAATGCTTTTCTTCTGACGCCAGAGCTTACTCCACGAAAGCTGGGAGGTCTGTCTTTTGAAAAGGCAGCTGGGTGCCATTATCATGGGCTTGAGTAAGTTTTCTTGCACTGCTTGATGTGATTATTTTCTCAACACTGTCATCTAGCATAAAATCCAAGTTATAGGTGGGTCCCACCTATTTTATGCAACCTAGAAACTATTTAGATCTACAAATATGTTTGGAATGTTTACGAAATGGTTTTAGTCCTGAGCATAACATGTTCTTATTCCCTCCCGAGCCTACTCCAAAAAAACCAAAAACTCAACCTCTTCTGTTTTCTTTACCCTCACTTTCTGGACTGCTATACTCCTGTCTCCTTGATGGTAATGAAGAATGTGACTTTGGCCTTGTCTATATACACACAAGTTGTACTGCTTTAACTTTGCTGCATCTATATTCAGGCCTGTGGCACCTGTGAGAGATGCTTCATTTGCATAATTAAATGTCTAAATTAAAATATGGTTTTTACTTCAAATCAAATTATAAACATTTTCAGTTGAATAGTCATGAGATATGTTTATAACAGTATTTTTAATGTAAATGAAAATAGTGGTGAAGATTGCTGTACGTATCTATATAATATTCCAGGAATGTTTGTGTGCATGTGTCACTCTGAAGTCTAGCATGTCTGTTGAATCAGTCTGAAATGATAGAAACAGCTGCAAGCATGGTAGAAAGCTCTTCTTGTACAAAACATCACCAGGTGTAAGTTCTAGCCAAGTTGACTTTACAGATTACACCCATGTGGCGTACAGCTACAATAAGGATCTATGCCATGCCAAGCGTTCTAGGCAGTTTGGTTGAATTAGCTATGATAATACATCACCTTTCCTCTATAGATTATTTGCATGCAAAAATTTCACACACAAGTCACCACAACCACCCACACAACAAAACAAACCGCACGCACAATAACTCCAAACACACACAGCCCTGCACCTCATCACAAAACCCTATTTTTGTTTTGTTTTTTTTACACATGTGACTTTATACGTCTCTTAGGAGGAATAAACATCCTAAAATATAGGAAAGGACCGAACAATAAACCATCAGTTTTGCATCCTAATCTGATGACCAGATTTCAATGATTTAGCCCTACAGATTTATGTAGTATAATTTTATCACTCTCGTTGGTGCTTTATGGATACCTTCAGGAAGAGTACGTGAGGTGTGGGTGAGGGGAGGAGAAGGAATAACATGGACCTAGTTAATAGAGCCATGAGCTCCCTAGAAATACCTGACATGGAGTAGATAGAAATAGATAAGAGTCTGAAAGCTCACTTAAAATACTGTGGTTTAGAGGAGGTGAGTAAAAAGGGTTGGAAGATAGGGACTGAAGTATACTGCTCAGGTTGTGTTGCCAGTTTTGCTTGAATGTGATTTTTCTTGCCCCTAATCTTAATCTTTGCACTCTGAAAAAAGAGTACCTGATGTGGGTGAACACCACTGGGTTTTGGGTTCTCAAAAAAGGTCTGAGGTCTTGGGGCTGTTGAAACCCTTGAGATGGTTTCTCTATGAGATCTGTACTATATAGACTGGTATACAATCCTTGTATCTGAAAGTCACATAGCTTAATGCATTACTAGAATGCAAATGTCTGTCACGTAGCAGGAAGCTTTCAATAAAATATAAAGCAAAGGAATTGATAACTTCAAATATTTAACAAGAGCCTGATTATATTTATAAGAGAAACACATTCTGTTGTCGACATCCCAGTACATGCTAAAGGGAGAAACAAGACTTCCATAATGCCAAATCCTGCATTCAGTAATTCAAGTAAACTTTCTGTTGCCTTCAATGGAAATTTTAAATATGTAACCACCTTCATCTTGTGGATTCTGCTACATTCACGTCAACAAAAGAGTCTATCATGTAATCTAGTTTATTAGGTCGTTCACTGCAGTTGTCAAGGGCAACCTAGCGATTCAAGTAAAGAGGCACTGCAGACATTTCCATAGTTGAAATTAAGTATAGTTGTTCAGTTTCTTTAATGGGAAAAAATTCCCCAACGTTGTTACAGTGGTCACTGATTTTGTGGTTCTGTTATTTTTTTTATTTCCATTTTAGATACTGTCTAGATAACAGAAAAGCTTTAGAGAGAGATGTGAAATTTGCTGAACTTCAGACTCGTCTTATTCGCTATGAAACGCAGACTACCTGTACTAAAGAGTGTTGTCCTGTACCATGTGTCTTGAGCCCTCTTCCGTCTCCTGCAGTTTTGTCAGAGCCCGGAAGTGTCCCCGATGGGGAATCTTTACAAAGTGAACTCAGAATAGAATCATCAAGGCTAAAACGCAGATCAAAAGACTTGGATTGCTTTTATCCCAACAAGAGGTAATGCACTAAATAAAATAAAAAAAATTAAGATTTTTTTTTAAAGGATCTGTCTGTTTAAATGTTCAAATGTTTAATCCCTCATCTATCAGTTTGATGTTTCTCAAGTGTGATCTCCGATTGACTGCAATAGATGCATCAAAACCACAAACCTAAGGCATTTTAATTTAAGAAATTGAGAGCTGCATCATGCAAGGTGCTGAGTGTCTCTTGAGAGGTGCCAAAGTGCATTTAGTAGCCACTGAAATCATTATTTGTTTTGCAATAGTGCTGTGAGGCCTCAGTGCATTGTGCTGGGGATTGTACGAACCTAGAATAATACAGCCCACAGAGCTCACAGACCCACTGAAGTTTCAGTTCACTCAGCCCTGACCCTCTCATTCAAATCCTTTTAAAAACCCAGTTTTTCAGAATCCGCCACAAGAAGCATTTTTATAACATTTGCATTGATGTAAAACCATCAGCGAATGCATATGCCACAGCTGAGCAGTTGTGATCTTATTACTGTAATACTTCCCATCCTGTCCCTTCAGTTGTTAGTTACACTCTTGTTGGTGCACACCTGCTCTTCAAGCAGGGATTGTGTCAAGTGGGGATTTCAATATACTTCCTCAGCAAAGACCCTGCTAGATTCTAGTGTTCTGTATAAATAGTAAAAAGTGGAATTGTGGTTGTTCTCCCCTTCACTGGGGTGAGCCCTTACAGTAGGAGTTTCAAGCATTCTCTTCTTGACCCTGTCTTGGTCTAGATTCATGAGGAAAATAAAGCATTGGAGTTGGTGACTTGGCAGGCCTATTCTTCATTTTTACTGGCTTAACTGGGAGAGGATCCACATGGGAAAATATGTCAAACAAAGACTTTTTTCAATTGAGATAGGGGCAGAGGGAAGAAATTTCTGCAGTTTTCATGTCCACCTTTAATCTGTATGTCTCCTCGGACCCTTCAGTTAACCACTGTGATTTGTTCCAAACTCTATTTTTTCTGTAGCATCTGCTATACAAAAGACCCCTTCACTCTGTTCTGGTTTAACTGTTGGAGAACAAATCATTAGTAGGTAAGGGAAGAGAGCCTTCTGCACTTAGTAGGAAGGAAATTCTATTAATAGTTTGTCCCTGCTCACCATTTTCAGCCTCCGTTTGTCTGAGTGTACTGTATGTCTTCAATATTTTAAGTAGTTATAGTAGCCTTTTATAGTTGAGACAAACCCAGCAAGACCATAAACACTTACCTGATTTTTTTTTTTTTTCTCCAGACTAATAAAAACTGAAAGCACAGATTCTCTCATGTCTCAGACAAGCGGAAGTAGCGTGGGTCACCATTCAGTCGGTGTCATAAGACAACAGCCAGGCAGATCATTGTCTCTAACATCTGCATCTGTTAAGCAGCCTAGTGGTCAGGCCAACAAAGTAACTGCAGAGACTGGCCCAACAAGTCAGAGATGGGTGCAAGAGTCAGAAACTTCAAAGCCAATTAAGGAATCAAGATCTCAGAAACATATACGGGTAAATATATATTTATCTCCCCGTCCAGATATCTCCTCCGTAAAAGATAAGATTCCCCATTTGTAGCCTCATTCAGCATTCTTTCAAAACGTGGAATCAATCCCAAAATCTTTTAATACTTAGTTCTGCTCAAGGGAAATTTGTCGAACTCAAGAGAAGTTTTGCATAAGTAAGGAGTACAGGACTGTCAGAAAAGAACTTAGTGCACACAGTAGAGCGCCCAGGAAAACAAAGAAAGAGACAAACAGCAATAGATAACAGTTGTGAAAAAGGGGAAATAGAAATGAATATAAATTAGAAGTTATGAAATATAGAAAATTAGTAAGGGAAGCCAGATATGAGGGAAGGATCTGTGGTTGGCAGAGCTAAAAATAAGAAGAAGAATTTCGGGGGGGGAGGGAATATCGGGAACAAAAATCCTAGCAATGATATAGGCCAATTACTAGAAGGAGATGGTGTTATTGTTAAAGATGGAGAAAAGGAAGAAGTGTTCAGTAAATATTTCTCTTCTGTATTTGGAAAGAAGTAGGATGATGTGCTTGTATCTAGAGTTGTCTGGAAATGGAGATCCGTTCCTGTGAAAAAATTGGACTCTTTGGGGGGAAAAAATTTTTTTCATTCCAAGTGGCAATGAAAAGTTAAAAACATGGAATTTTTCATAGAAAGAGATTTCCAGGAAAATTTCAGTTAGACGAACCAAAATGTAGCCTTTTGGCTTTCTGCCTGCAGAAAATGAAATTGACAAGCCTTCCCAGCTGACTGCCAAAGGGTGAGCACCCCAGTTTTTCATCACTTCCCACACCCCCTAGTTTCCAGAGAGATAACTAGGCTACCAAGGATGTGGGGCGCTCGGCCTCCCCCAAATCTGTTTGCCGGGAGGGCAGCTGGGCAGCCAAAGTACTGAGGTGCTGAAAGAGTGCTAATCTATCAGTGTTCAAAATCAGCAATGGATGACCTGGATAATTATAGACTGGTTAGCCTGACATCAATCCAAGGCAAGTAAATGGAAAACCTGATATGAGATTTAGTACATAAAAAATAAAGGATGGGGTTATTATTAATGCCAGACATTTTATGGAAAATAGGACTTGCTGGACAAACTAGATTTCATTCTTTGATGAAATTGCAAGGTTAGTTGATTAAGGTAAGAGCAGTGTAGATGTAATATATTTGGATTTCTATAAGGTGTTTGACTTACTACCGCTCAACATTCTAATTTAAAAATGAGCACTGTGCAGTATGAACAGAGCCCACATTAAATGCATTAAGAACAGGCTAACTGACAGAGCTCACAGTAGTCGTCAGTGGGGAATCCTCATCAAATGGGAGTGTCAGTCTCCAGTGAGTTTCACAGGGATTGGTCTAAGTCTCAACATTATTCAGCTTTTTCATTAATGACTTGAACTATATATAAAATTAATGCTGTTAAAATTTGATTAGTAAACTGGGCCCATTCAATCAAAATGTGTTTTAATGGGGGGAGGAATAGCTTAATGGTTTGAGCACTGGCCTGCTAAACCCAGCATTGTGAGTTCAATCCTTGAGGGGGCCATTTAGGGATCTGGGGCAAAAACCTGTCTGAGGATTGGTCCTACTTTGAGTAGGAGGCTGGACTAGATGACCTTCTGAGGTCCCTTCCAACCCTGATATCTGTGATTCTATGAATACATTCAAGTTCTGCATCTACAAACAAGGAATGCAGGCCTATGGAGAGGGGGACCATATCCTATAAATCAATGACTCTGAAAAGGATCTAAGTGTCATAGTGGACAGGCAACTCATCACTGAACTCCTGGTGTGATGCATGATGTTGTGGCAAAAGAGCTAATGCTAATGTATGAACAGGGGAATAGTAAGTAGGAGCAGGAAGGTGATTTGATCTCAGTCATTGGTGAGATAGATAGTAGAATACTGCGTACTGGTCTGGTGTCCCCATTTTAAAAAGGGTGTTGAAAAATTGGAGAAGCAGCCTAAAAGAGCCAAGAAAATGATTTGAGAGCTGGATAAAATGACTTACAATGAGAAACTTAGGTCAATCTGTTTAGCTTGTCAAAAAGAAGACTGAAATGCGACCTGATGACAACATGTAAGTATTGTCATGGAGAGAAAATATTGGCTACTAAAGGGCTTTTTAATCTGGCAGAGAAAGGCAGAACCAGAACCTGTGGATGGATTTAATGGAACCAGTCTGATTCAAATGAGAAATAAGGCACAAATGTTCAACAGTGAGGGTGATCAGTTATTGGAACAAACTAACAGAGGAAGTGGTGGATTCTCTGTATCTTGTTGTCAAGACTGGATGCCTTTCTCAAAGATATGCTTAGCCAAACACAAGTTGTTGAGCTCCATATGGGGGTAACTGTGTGAAATTTAATGGCCTGTGATGTACAGGAGATGAGACTAGAAGATTTGATAGTGTCTTCGGGCCTTAAACTGTATGAATCTGTGAAAAATATGAAAATAAGGATTTCTCATTACTCTCATGGATATGTGAAGCAGGAAAATACAATATATATCATTTTATTTTAAATAATGCCTAGCAGCTATACAGAGTGTTCCATCTTAAAGCACTATGTAAATGTTAACTAATCCTCAGCACTGAGGTAAAGTAGATATTCTCTTCATTTTCCAGATGAAGGAAATGGAAACTCTGTTAAATAACTTTGCCCTAAGCTGCAAAATGAACTAGTGGCAGAGTCAAGGCTAGAACTGAGGATTTCCTGTCTTCCAGTCCCATACTCAGTTCAAGTCACAAAGCTGCCTCCCTAAAATTAATCTTTGGGACAGAAGGGGAAGAAGTTTATATATGGGTTTGTTCTTTAAAAGTGGGCTATTGAAAAGCTTGTCATGGTGATAATTGATCCTAATTCCTAAGTGTGCCTGTGTTGTCTCCAAGATGCTGACGGAAGTGGTTGCTAAAACACTTAAGAAACACGGCATCGCAGAGAACCACAAATGCTTTGCATCATGCAGCCAGCGTCTATTTGAGATATCCAAATTCTATTTAAAGGTACTTTTTTCCACTTCTTGCTCTCACAATTGTATGTAGTTACTCCACCCAAACTATATCCAGGATTAACACATTTAAAGAGATATGATGTTCGAGATTGACAGCGCCAAATATTATACCTTTAAAAAATGTGGTTTTTTGGCTCTATTTGCATCCTGTCTGCTGAAAACTTATAAAAGGGAAGTCACTCTGCACAACCGTGAGATGGAGGATCCAGAGCTAAGTTTGTCTGCTGTTGGACACATGAACCCATGTTTTGTGCTTCCAAGATGCAGGGTAAACGAAATTATAAAACTGAACAAGAATGTAACTGGTAAATCTGATTCTGTGAGGTCCAGACTTGACAGTGTCACTATTTCCTAGTGGCTGCGTTAAGAAAATAAAATGCTAGCAGTCAACAAGTATAAATCAACAGAGCGTAGGGAAAAGCTTTGGACTCTTAGATCCGACCAAAGTTTCATTACTGATGGAGTCTGCTATTTTGCTATTAGATAAAATAGCAGAATTCAGAACTCAGGGGCCATTTTTAAAGCTTTGTTTTCTTCACTAATCAAGCCTATATACCATATTTAGTTGGTGTATACTTTTCAGGCATATGGTTTACTGGGAAGCTGTTGTGGAAGAAATTGTGAATTTCAGTAGCAAACTTAGAGCATAGGTTCACTTCACTGCAAGGATATTTCTAATGTCTGTTTTTCAAACACTTTTAATCTTTTAGTTTGATCAATTGAATTTCATGTGAGGTGCTTATTTAAATGTGTTACTTCACAACCACTGGAGCTACTGACCATCCATGGCCACCTGTTGTTTCTATTCTACAGAAGAAAGGTTAGCAAGGCTTGCTCTTCAGAATTCATTTTCTCTCTCCAGCAAGACAAGTGTATTGGGCCAAATGATGACCTGTTCTAAGATAGAGAAATTGCAGTGATGTAAGTTAGGCCCATTTTCCCAGTGTGTAATTGGGCGCATGTGGTAAAGTAGAGTAACTTGCACTCAGTTTATGTTGTATAGGAGTAACATATCCTGAGGAGTCAGAACAATGCGATAGAGCAAGAAAAACAACCAAGATGATGATGTGGGAGAGATTAGGGGGCAGAAGAGCAGCTGCTTTATCTTACATTCTTCTGTTAGTTTTGTTACTAAATGGCCCCTCAACCCTTTCTGTCACCTCTGTGTATAGATTGCACATGCTTTGAATGCCTGTTTGCGCGTTTAAGGGATGCATATTACCCTACTTCACTGTTTGTATCCACTTGCATCCATTTTCTCACCAACTTCCACCAATCTGATGTGTAAATGCACTGCTGTTTATATCTGTTGAACATGTCCTTACCTTCAAAAGTAGTCTTATCAATGCCTTTATATTGTACTGCAGTTATTTTGTACTTTATATTTGGATTCCCTCAATGTGTAATAGAGCCAAACATCAGTCTGGAGACAAGTAAAGATGCTGTTTTATCATCAGAAGCCCTCTCCTGACTTGACTTGCAGTAATAATCAGTCTCTCTCTAACTCTTTATGTATTTTTCTTTCCCTTTATAGAATCTAACCTAATCTAAACACTGATTGCAGAGGTTTCAAAAACCTTCCCTCACTTATATAAGGCTTTAGGAGACCATTATGTTTCTCTTGTGACAATGAAGAGCACATTCATTGTTCTGGACAAAACCCATTGATTACAAGATGAAGAGAGAGATGTCAATAAACTTCATGCTGAGTCTGTAATCTTCACTTCTTGCTGTAATGTCCTTCCTTTCTCAGCTGTCCCAAAGCTATTGACTGAAAAGGAGGAGAATTTGTGCAAGTAGTTGGAACTGTAGACTCTATGACATTGCTCAGCAAAGTGCCTGTGAACTTTCTGTAGAACTCCACAGCAATCCAACACTTCACCAGGCAGTTTTGTGTTTCAGTTACCCTCAGTTTTCAGAAGCGATTGGGGTAAAATTTTTAAAAGTGCCTACGTGACTTTCAAAGTCAGTGGGGTTTAATTTCCTAGGTTACATAGGCATTTCTGATTATGGTACCTTAGAGGTTTAGGGAACTAAGTAGTAGGAGGCAAATTCTCTCCTTAGCCAACAGCCTGAATGAGTGGGCTGTAGATGATGGATGAAGGGAGTATAGGGTGCTCTCCTTCCCACATAGGACACCGAAGGGAGGAGTAGCTGCTGGACCTATGTAGTTGTAAATATGATGGCCTTACTCCTTAAAAAACCTATTTGAATGCAGAGAGCTTTCTGCATTCAAACAGGTTTTTTAAGGGGTAAGGAACTAAATGGTGCAGCCCCACACCTCATATGTTCTTGGGTCCGCTGAATTCTTCCCCATGCTGTGCAGTAGAACCACACTAGTACTGCAGTATTATGTTTTCCACTGAGGGTGAGGCAATATTTTCCTCTTAAAGGTTGCAGGAAATATACATACTTAGTTCTCTTTTCTCCTTCTACTACATTCCTACCTGCTTTATCTACATGCCATTAGTAGTGGGAAGGGCCAGACTCGAAAATAGAAAATCTGTTATCCGATGTGGTGGTTTTCCTTTTTGGTACTGATCTCTCTCACAGTTTCACCTACCCCGGTCACATATATTTTGGAGCTCTGCCCTTTGTTACAAGAGTGCAGTACATGTGCATGGTTATAGTTAAATGTTCAGTCAGGGGCTATATAAGAATTTTGAACAGCATCTCTGTAGCTTTGAAAGTATTCAGGGGCAGGAAGGGCATGGCTAAACTCCAAAACTTGAGTGACAAGGGATGACCCCTTGTAACTGCAGGGAGAGGCGCAACCCATTCCTAATGGATTAGTAGAGAAGGCAGTCTCAGAAAAGAAATAAGTAATTAATGTTTCCAATTAAGGAGCTCTAGGAGATCCTCAATCAGGGAAAGTCCCTACAGGTAACTTTAATGTTAGTATCAGCTCCAGAGGAGGTTTATGTATGTTCAAATCTGTCTGACAGCAATTCTATAAAATGATGTGTTCTCTGTTTAGGATCTGAAAACTTCCAGGGGGCTGTTTGATGAAATGAAGAAAACAGCAAACAACAATGCTAAACAGGTAACCCTATTCCTGGATGTTCTGGAAATGTGTTCCTAATACACTGCTGTGTGAAATCTATTGCAGCTGCTTCTTGGACTGTGGGTTGGTGCATGGCTTTAATGGGTGAACAGAGGAGACCATCTGTTGTGTTCTCTATGTTCTCTAGTTTGTATTATGAGAGTTCTTTTGAGGTTAGTTTCCCTCAGTGCAAAATTCCAGTTGCAGATGTTGACTTGCTATTGAAAATGTTCTAATAAGGGTGGCCACTGTCAGAGAAATTTGAAATAAGGAAAAAGACTCAAAACTTTTTCACATTAGTAAGAAAAATATGTACAAGATCTTCTGTTTCTCAGAGGAGTCTCTGCACTAATGGATCATTAGGGGGACCATTATGTTATAAAAGGAAATACAATTGTTCTAAAGGAAGAATTATAGAAATGGTAGATCCAAGCTCTGGGAATACCTATAAATAGAAACCTGAGGGAATGATGACTGGACTCATTTGGGTGTCAGGAAGATTCATGTGAATTTTAATATGGGGAAAATACTAGGAGAAAATACTCCTGTCCAGAAATTTATCAGTGCATTGAGTCTTATCCTGGATACCTCATTAGAGAAACTTTATGATGATGAGCACTGTGGAATTTACCATTTTTGTTCTCTATACTGTAAAATCAAATGTAAGGATTTGCTTGGTTCATTCCCATAGCAAAACCTTTGGTGGAAGAGGGGCTAACTGAAGGGAAAACTGCAAGAACTGACCATGGAGTTTCTCCATGATTATTCTACGAGTGCAGTGTTTGCCCCACCCTATCTTCCAGTAGAATAAACCCACCCCCAAGCACACAGATTGTAAAGAATAGGTGGTAAGCCAGGGATATTCATTCATAGTACCCCTGTACCTCCATACTAGCTGTAACCTAGCAGTAGTCTACATGCTAATGCTCCCAAACTCATCTGTGAGGAAAGGAGGAGGTATTATCTCCATTTTCCCGGACTGGGAAACAGACCTCATCGTAAGTCAATGATGGAACCAGGCATTAGAGATCAGTATTTTCTGTCTGCTAGACCATGCTGCCTCTCCTGCTCTGCAACAACAACTTATCGGGCCTTTCAGTGTGCCAGAATCTCTCTGATGGACCAGCATTGACTTATGCTTGGCCACCCAGTTTGAGGAATAGCAACCACTACAGATGCAGGTTCAGCAATGAAACAAAACGTTTGTTCTTCAGTTTATAAAGCAGGAAATTTTTCAAAAAGAAAACACTGGATATTTAGAATTGAGGGTGTACTTTTTGTTATCAGTGCATGGAGAGATTGGACTACAGTATGTCAACTTTTGAAGCTAAAAAAGTGCTCTTTTTAAATGCATGAAAATTATTTAGAAGTGAAAAATCCAAACAGTTGTATGTTAATGACTGTATCTGCTCCATTCACTGAACACATTGACTTCTCCATGGTGAAAACAGTCCCTATTAAAACTTCTGTCACCAGTAAACTTTTTGGTTATACTTGCTCCATCAATAATATTGCAGAAGTTTGGTTTTTGTTCTTGAAAGTAACCAACTTTTAAAATCTGATTTCTCCTTTATTTGTATAGGTGATTGAATGGGTTTTGGAAAAGACTAACAAGTAATGATGATGAATCATTACATATGAATGGAGTTTACACCCTCTTCTCCAACTTAACAGAAAAAGCACAGTGCATTACAACAAAAGTATAAAGCCAGGTAACAGGAACAAAACAGACCTTAAAAAACTTGGTTCATAGACTTAATTCCCTAATCCAATACTGTGTTATGGCCTTTAGATATTTTATATTGAGTTTTTATTAAAAAAAATCTGTAATGAACATTTCATTTTATACTATATGCCTATTTATAGATATCTAAAAGACTGTGACTTAGATTTTTCAGAAACATTTTCATGTGTTGTACAGATTTTATTTTAGATGTAATAAAAAAATCCAAATTTGATTGTAGTAACAAGACTATTTTATTTCTTCTGTTTTCACAGTCTTTAAGAAAAGACAATTGTTCCATACACGACTACTTTTTTGTTCTTCAAATAAGTTAACTGGAAAGGTTTACATTGCAATAAAATGTGAGGAGTTTTATAACTTAACTAGCCATAATGCCTTAATTTTCTGCAGATTAATGTAAGTATGGTTAGGGTTGAAGGCACAGTAACCTCTCCAGTCTTAGCGTAAAACATAAAAGATGTTGGTTTTGAATGACCCCAAAATCAAACATGCCATTTACAACAGTTTTTTATGGTTTTGATCTTTTTTTTTGAAAGCTGAGACAGCTTTCCATAAAATTTACCCTGCAAAGCCAGAAATAATAATAATTAAAAAAAAAAACAAACCTTCAGTAAAATGGCTTATAAAAACTTAGTACAAGGACCCTTATTTTGGATTATGTCTTTTAATCTCACGGGTTTCCAATATCAATTCTCATTTCATGTTTCTCTTGTAACAATTTGATATTTTAAACATATTAGTAGAATCCCTTTAAGATGCATTTTCTCATTGTGAAAAAAACGAGTCCTACAGTACCATTGATCTAAAGAGAGCTGTGAAATTGAGAGCAGTGGCTTCCTAAACAGAACAAGAACCATTTTATCTGAAAATGAAGGAGAGTGACCAGTGCTGCTTTTAAGGGGCACTGTCAGATTTACAAATAATTTAAAAGAAAATAAAATCTTTACCTATGCTACAAACACCTTTAAATTAAGTGTCTTATACCAGTATAGTTATTCCTGTAGGGAAGGGGAATCAGTGATACCAGTCCTAGTATCTTTACATTGATGTAACTGCATCCACAGTAGGGGGTGTGGCACTTTTAAGTATTTAGGAATTAAAATCACTCCCCTAATGGAAATAGTTGTAATGGTACAAAACCTGTAGAGCAGGCTTTCCAGCAAAAAGCTATACTGGAACAGGCACATCCAAATGGCATAGTATAGCCACAGTAGGGTGTTTGTACTGCCTTAACTATATTGGTATAAAAGCAGCACAATTTCTGTGTAGACAAGCTCTAAGGAGTTGGTATCCAGCTGGCATTTAGATGTTTAATTTTCATAGGCTCCTTTTGAAATCCAGGCCTAAATCATTTAAAGTAGATGGCAAACTCTGAGGTTGGGGTGTGTGTGGAAGGGTCTTGTTTGTACAGTGCCTGCTATAATGGGTCTTTAGGTGATACCATGATGTACACAATAATAATAGTAACACTACTTTTCAGTGTAGACAACAGAAATAAAACTAGTCAGTTTCACCTTTGTTACATCTTCAGTTGATTGCACTGTCAGGTTCTGATGTGTTAGCACAATGCTACAAGGTTGAGTTTCAAACACTGTTTAAAAAAAACATCATAAGTTTCTTTTAAAAAAAACAAACATTATGTGGAAATATTTCTACCATTTCCATTTCTGTTCTGTTAACTGAAACTAAATTGTAGGCCAAATTTAACCTGACATTCTCTCATCATATACCCATTAGTTTTTTTAGCAAAGATTTTGGTGGAAACAGGATGTTAACCTACCATACAAAGGTAGGCCTTAACTTGTACTTGTAGTGTTATAATGAAATAAAACTATAAAAATAACATTTGGATTAGTGGCCTGAAAGGTTTTAGTGGTTCTTACTCTGAACTGGGAATGCTAAAGTCTTAAAATTTATCACTGTGTCTGTTCATTTAAATTAAAAAATGCAGGTACAAAACTGCTCAGTTATATTTGTTACCATATGGCTTATTTATTCTACTACCCCATTCAGATTTGTTGTTTTTCTGTTTTTACCCTGTTATGATGTCAGCTATAAGACAGAAATTAAGTTTCTATGTATAATTTAATGACTTGCTTAAATTAATAGTCTAATTTTAAGAGTATAAGTACTTTGTGCTACTGTGATCTATCAAGCTAGTTATTTCTATGTTCAAGAACCCTTGAATGCAGATATGCATGTTTTTTAATGTGTGATGAATGTCTAAAGATTTTGCATCTGCATGTTTCATTATGTTAAATTTAAATTAGTAACCTGAATCAGAAAACTTAACACTGCACTTACTCTTGAACAAATCTTAATTTTATAATGTAGCTTTTGGAAGCTGCATTTTCTGCTTACTACTGGTAGTCTTCTTGCCTATGTTGTTTGTGGATGAAAATGTAAACTCATTTTGTACACGGTAAATTAGAAAATTGGATTAATTATGCAGGAGGTAACCTGCAGGTAGTGAGGCCAAATTTCTATACTTTGTAAAATGGCTGAGGCTTGCTAACATGAGCAAGCAAAACCTTATTCATGAAACTGATTTTTAACCTTTATACTGAATGAAACGAATGCAGTACTTAGGTGCAGAGGGCTTGTATAAATTAGGTGAAATAGTCACTCTTCTCTCTGCATGTGGTGTGCCTGCAGTCAGTACAGTACTGGAACTGACTACTCATTTATAACTCGCAGCAAGTGAAACTCATTGGTTAGAGACACGCTGTGCTAACAACCACCACGGAATCCAAGCAGTCTGAAATGAGGGAGTGTTGTGCCAGAGAGTATACTGGTCCCATTTAGCTGCACCATTCCCCACCATTAATCTATAACTCAGGCTGTAACAACATTATGCATTTATATACAGTAGTGCCTTCCATACTTTAAAAACTCACATTAATATTGGCTCAAAATGCAGCTGTGGAACAAATTAGGATATTCTCAGTTTTTGAATTTGGAAGCTAAGACTTCTAGATCCTTTTTCTAAAGAGACCTGATCCTGTCCATTTAAGCCAATGGGAGAAGTGGGTCATATTTAACTAGGGGTCTTATGCCTACCTTGGAGCAGTGTGTTTATAACTTTCATTGTTTGCTTCCCTATCTGTGCAAGTCAGGATGAGGTACATGTCTTACTCTACCGATGTGTAGTTACTTCCCATCCTCTCCATGCTGCAGGCTACGAGGGGGGAGCAATGATGTGAGTGTGACTGCACAGAGTGAAGAGTTTACTTCCTACGGTGCTTGAGTACCTGGAACACAGTTTTCCCACTTATATATGATTTAACCCCATGCAAAAAATTGCCTCAGAGGCAGGAACTATTCAGTTCTGGCCTGGCAGTCATTTTTCACTTACCTTAATTTTTATATTTATTATACGTAAACAATGGATTTGTAACTGGACTAAAACAGTTATGGCTTTTCAGTTTTTGATGTGGCAAAACTGCTCCATTTTGAGTAAATGGTGTAATCCTTGTTGTTTTATAAATCTCTAACATGCAACACAGTTCAATTTTGTTATCTTAAGATTTTGCACTGGGTAATCACTTGGTGCACTTTAAAAAGTCAATCTTGCTGATATTTTTAGCAGTTAACTTAGACATTATGATGGATAATGCTGTTGATCATAAATTTCCCTCTGAATTCAAGAACTTTCATATTGAATACAATTTTCCAGTTACCTTTTTATGTGACTGTTTTTCCCCCTCCTGGCAAAATACTGCCTCATGGCTATTTCATCCCTCTGACATTTATATGAAAGCACAGCTTATCTGTTCATTATTTTTCTGACTTGTAAGCAAAAAGATGGTAATATTGTGGGGCATGTACATCTTTAGGGGCTGATTCTGCTTTCAGTGATGTCAATGACAAAGTTTCAATTGATTTTTTTGTTTGTTTGTTTTTAAAGGGAGCAATATTGAGCCATTGAAATGCCATCAGAATGGATATCATTTTAAAATACAGTACAAAGGGTCTGATCCTTTAGTCCAAATCAGGCAAAACTTTATCTGAAGCCAGCTGGGCCCAGAAAAATGACAAGTCATGCGAAAACAAACATAACTCCGTGTCCTCCAAGAACTAGGAATACTTGCTTTCATATGGAGAGGTCGAGCAGTAGTTTCATTATTTGGCAAAGATTTTGACTAATGTTGTGTGGTAGTGATTTACCTGGCAATGCATAAAAAGGCTTTTCATTATTTTACAGTGGACACTTAAGAGAAATACTAGTTACTTTTAAGTACAAAGAATCCATCTACGTTCAAAAAGCCTTTTGAAGTGAGCAGCTCCTGCTGATTCATCCTATTACAGTGAAATTGACTTTCATTTCTTTCTGTGGGATTGCAGGGAGGGAACTATTAGATATTGGCATGATCTTCACATTCTTCCTTTATATACATACTGTATTTTCCAAGGATCAGAAGGTCTCATAAAAGAATGAGTATGTTTCGCTAATAGATCAGATCAGTTTTATTTTCTGTGACATACAATGTGGATGGTAGTACTTTTCTGATGTCTTCTGTATAGATGCTCTATTCTTGCTAATATTAGTGATATTTCTATGCAGGGTTTACAATTACAGGAATATTCTAGTTAAAGTTCATTATTCACAAATAATATTTTAATAAAAGTCTCCTCCATCTCCTTAAGTGTCTGCCTGGGAAGCCTGTTCTAAACTAGACTGAACACATTCTCTCTGAAACTGCAATATAATTAGTTAAATGACCAGGGTACATAGACAAGATACATAGTTTGTTTTTTCTATTTAAGGCATTATTTACGAATTTGAATGGTGAGAGGAAACCAAATCCTCTTTCCCCAGCTACTTGTTTTGATGAAGTGTTCAAATGCAGTGATTTGTCCACTCTCACTACACTACTGTCATCACCAGACAGACACACTTCGGAAACTGTGTTGGGGAAAACTAAGTGAATTTAGTGCTTGAGAAATGTGCTGGAAAGATACTCATAGACACGGCAGGTTTCCTCACACAGTTGCATACCTGCCTTTATGACCCCCAGCTAGTAGAGTTGCCTTTCCCTTTTTGTCCTTGGTGATGAGAGAGACTGCCAACAGAAGTGCGTATTAGGATGTGGTTATTTATCCATAGGAACTGGACTGAGACACTTCACAGGCCACCAAACACACTGCTGACATAATTAATAATGGTGCATTTTCTTTCCAATTTAAAAATCTTGCCTAAAGAACCTTGGCCTCACTTTTAAACCAGCTGAAGAAGTGTTTTTCCATATATTTATGTTTTAGTAATTATTTACGAATTAAGTGTAATGTTTCCTGAGATCAGAAATGGTGTAAATAGAGCATTCTCAATAGTCTCTTGCACAAATTAAGCTCACCTCACAAAAATCGAATAAATGACTTTTTATTAAATATATTCTTTTCCTCTAAAATATAAACTATACTCTTATAAATGTGGAGTAGGCCCATATTTTGTCAATCCCATCCAAATATGAATCACTCCAAAATCTGTAAATGATGAAGAAATAACATTTGTAATTACCATAATTTTTAATTTGTCTATAAATATATAATATGAACTTTCTTTGCAAACTATTTAGTTATTCACTTATACTTCATATAGAACTGAGCACCTTAGATTACATACTGTGTAATTTAATTATTGATACTAATATGAATTCTGATTATTTACATTGAACATACATGTTTATATAATATTCCAGTGACTTTAAGTGTTAAAAGAATAAGAACATAGTGCAGTATAAGTTACATACGTATTGTCCACAGTACACAAGCTGCAGCTTGAATCTCTGAACTTTCTATAGGAACAAGGGTCCAAATGCATAAACACTTTGTACTTGGACAAAAAACGCTTTGCATTGTGTGATCCAGAAGGTTTCAGGGAGATGCCTCCTCCGTTGAATTCACAAACCTTGGCATTTACTTTTTGATACACTTTCCATAGGCTTTTACTGAAATAGGTTCTATGATCAAAGGCCCAACCCTATACTTGCCTCCCCGAAAGAGGTAACCCTAAAATCATGCATACCTGAACCAGAAGAGATCAAAGATCTACCACAGATAAATAATTTGCCAGTATTTTCCATTCATGCAGTTAACATTTATTTTTGGGGGGTATAAAATAAGTTTTAATTCCTTATCGTAAGTGCCATTAAGGTAGAAATGAAAGTTACTAGATAGGCAAATCACTTTCAGGATTTTTGTGAAGATAACTATATTTATGTACTGTTCGAAAATTACCCTCTTTCTTGGGTATAATGTTTTGCAAGTACAGTACAGTGTTTGTGAATTCAGCCCAGCATCTCTTTAAAATTTTAAAATGAGTATTTTTCTATTACTAATTAACATATGTATGAAAACCACCATAAATCAAAGTTTTATGTATGTGGAAACAGACTTGACTTATTTACTGTGCTCGAGACCTTAACTGAAAAACAATTACAATGGAATCACTGTTTTATTATTTAGTATGTGTGATTTGTTTTCTTTGCCAGTTGAGTGACATCTAAATTAAAACTCACTCTACCTGCAAAGTTTAAAAAGAAATACAAATCATTGCAATGCTACAGCTGAACTTCTGCAAGCAATCATATTCATGACTTCTGCTTCTTTCTAAAAGTCTGGCTTTCAAAATGTTGCTTTAGTGTCAACACATTATGAATATCTATTTCAAAGAGTTAGTTCTGTTTGCAGCTTAAAGGTGGTATAAATTCTACTTGATCAACAGTTTTTCAGTTCACTCCTCCTGAATTCTCAGGCCACTTTTTGAATCTGAAATGCATTTTTAAATGAATTATTACAGAGTTATACGTGTTTCTTAATGAAATCTATTTCAATTTAACCGATTTAGGAGCAGGATATACTACTAGGTCACAATGTTAAGTGAGGCACTGTAACTTGTGGGTAAAATTTGCAAAAGCAACTAAGTGCCCCTGACCTTCAGTGGGACTTAGGCTCTTAAAGTTAGGTTAATTCTTTTAAAAAGTTTACCCTGTGTGTTCATAAGTTAAGGACACTTCAACAAGCCCCTTTGTGCTCTCTTATTAAATAGCCTGTTAACCACAAAAGTCCTATCATTACTGCTGCTTTGATCCCCCCCTACAGGAATGTGCACATATGCTCCGTACATATGGACCATTTGAAAATACCCCTCAATGCTCTGATTCGGGTGCTGGGCTGTTCACTAAGGATCTCCTTGCTGCTTTAGAGCAGAGGTTCTCAACTGAGGTTATGCCAAAATAAACCAGAGAGCAGGGCTGGCATCAGAGTCATTGGCACCCAGAGCAGAAAGCTGAAGCCCGAACAACTTCGCTTCATGGGATCCCTTGTGGCGTGGGGCAAGAGGCAATTGCCCTGCTTGCTACCCCCTAGTGCTGGCCCGGGCTTTTAATCTACTGGATATGAGAAAAACAGTTTTGGGGGCACAGGTGGGCTGGAGAGTTGTTATAGCATGTTGGGGGGACGTGTCAGACAGAAAAGGGTTGAGAACTCCTGCTTTTGAGCACCCTACTGGAGTACATGCACACACAAAACCTACCTGCCAGGGTATTAAAGCAAGTGCCTCTCATGGCTCCTTCTTATGGAACAGCAAGTCATTTAAACAGCACGTGAACTGGGATGAAAGTAATATTTTACTGATTTTTTTTTTAAATCTTCATAAAGCCACCACTTCATATAGTATTAAAAAAGAGAAAAAAATCAAGCCTTATTCTGAATCACAACTGATAAGTGCCCAGTCTTGCATCCACTTAGCCCTTACTTACTCTAGATAAACAATACTTTGAAATAGGCACGATTTATGATTTCGAATCTCTGCACATACAGTACTATACTCATTTCCACTGTACAGTATGTGGTTTTAAATTAACATTGTAATATTACATTTTTGCCATTATTTACAATGAGCTATGTTGTTGTCTCCTGCAACTGACAGTGATTTAAAGGACTATTCTGAGTCTGAAATCTGTTGGTCTTTTTCTGTGTGTGCCTCCTTTGTAGCTGACAAAATGAAGGCTGAGCCTTGGAGAATCACCAGAGCTGAAGTCCCTGCATTGAACTCCAATATTTTGTAGATTGCTAGCAGCTACAGGTGTCTTCTATTGATTGTACTTCAGATTAGCATGGCAGCTGCATTTTTCTTTTAGGAAACAGCTGTAACTTACGCCACCAAACCAAGTCTTGTAATCTTAGCTGAAAGGAATGAATGAATGATGAACACAATTGGCTTTGGACAAGAATGAAGGTCCAGCTGCTGAAATTAGAAAAAAGATGGAGTTAGTGGTTGTTCAGATCACAAAACACTGATAGAACTAGCAGTCATTTGCAGATTACTTACTTACTTATTACCTGCTAATATTTTTAAAGCAATCAGATAAAAGAAACAGCACTTTATCATATCCATCACACCGCATCTTATTTTTCTACAGCTTGTCTTGTTGCAAATACTTGGGTCATTAAAAGTAATCAGTAACCCTGGCACTGTGCAAAAAATCCTAGAGCTGTAGTGATAGGTTCCTGGCTTAGCTGATGTGAGCATGCCCAACTTAAGATAAGACATGCCTGAACAAGTAATTGCTGAAACTACTTACTATTGTGAATACATCTATAGTAAATAATGGAAGCAAAAACTAATTAAATTAACTATTGTGGATATGTTTAGAATAAATAAGGTATACAGAAAAATCTTGAACTGATAAGCTTGCTTTAGAGAGAACAGATGGGTGAGGTGATATCTTTTACTGGACCAACTCCTGTTGGTGAGACAGACAAGTTTTCCAGCTTACACAGAGTTCTTCAGGTTCTGGGAAACACCTGAAGAAGAGATCTGTGTAAGTTTGAAATCTTCTCTCTCTCACCAACAGGAGTTCGTCCAATTTAAAAGGTATTACCTCACCCACCTTGTCTCTCTAATATCCTGGGCCGAACACTGCATACAAGCTTGCCTTACACAATCTGCAAAGCAATTGGTCTTTACATGCAAGAAGTATAGATGTTAGGGGTTAGGAAAGATGTGCGATGTGGTTTGTGGTGTGCGACATGAATTGGAATTGTGGTTGCCACCAGTTGTTGGGCCAGGCCAGCACGGGCAAAGAGCTGTTACATGTCTAACACAATAATCTGAGTGACATGCTAGAGTCGAACTGAGTTTTTTGGATCCCAGAGAACTGGATGACGTGTCCTCCCAGAACTGGATGAGGGGTTCTGGATAAGCCGAGCAGAAAGCTCTCACAGGGAATCCCAATAGTTCTGCTTAGAGGATAGAAGTAGTTAACCCCTGAAGTCTTCCAACAGGTTCAATTCCAGCTGTTAAAGGGAGCCTCACCCAGGAGAGGGGGAAGGTTAGGGGGCATAGTTTGGATTGTGAAAGAGAGGCTGTATGCCTGAGGTTTGCAGGCTGTAGCAATGCAAGCCATCAGTCTTGTGTTCACTGACTGAGAACAAGGAGGAGTTCTTGTGGCACCTTAGAGACTAACCAGTTTATTTGGGCATAAGTTTTTGTGGGCTAAAACCCACTTCATCAGAACACTGTCTGAGAACGGTTAATGCATTGAACTGTGGCCTCCAGACTCAGTTTGAGGTAGCAGTTTGAAAGGACATACTTTAGCAAATTGAGTGAAATTGACTCCCCACGGCCCATCCAAAAATGCCTTTCAACATTAAGAAGGCAAATAGCCTGAAATATTTTTTTAATCATTGCCTTAATTCTGCTTTCTTTTGTTCAATGTGTTCTGCTTTGCAAGTGCAAAAAATAAAATCTGTACACGTCTGAGTCTGACGGCAGAGTAACAGCAGAAACGGTGCAGTGTGTTTACAGGCTTTTCTGAGTGAAGTATCTGACTACATTTGCAGAACATTTCAACTGTCTCCCCCATGCTTCTGTCTGAACTTCTTGATATAGGCCTGCACACACAACCTATTCTGAGCAATAAAAAATTCTGAACTGAGTTTAGAAGCCATAAGAATGGTGGGATCGAGTAAATAATTTAGCTCAGAGATTAGGATGTATCAGCATCTCAGTGAAAATTAAACAAGAAGCTGCCTGTCGTAGACAAGCTGTCTTAAAAACGATTTCCAAATATTTAGTGTACAATTTGACTTCAGCTTTATACTACCACCACCATGCTCTAGGCAGTTGCCTTTTCAGGTCCACAAGTAGGTGGCTATAATGCATTTCACTATATATCGAATATAATTTCTAAATGTCACATGCATCTATGCCACTTTCCATTAAGGGTCTGTTCTTACTTTTTTTTTATGCTAATAGCAGAACTCTCAACTTCAATATGAGTAGGCTGAGTCTCTGAAATAGTTGTTTACTGTACAGGTTGGCATTGTTATCCTAGCAGCTATAGATGGACCAGTCAGGATGCACCATCTTTTAACTAGCCAATGGGGTAAAGATGGCAACTGGCTGTTCTGGAAGGCCAGTGCCTCAACAACTGCTAGTCAAGCCAGTTTCTGGAAGGAAAATAGATTCTTCACTTCACCTCCTACAACAGCAGATGGAATGTTTTGTATCTCATTGATCGTGCTATAGCAACTAGGGCTGTTCTGTTTTTCAGTGTTAGACCTCATTCTACATAGAATAAACGTGTAAACTCATGAACAGCACAGAACAAGGTGTCATCACTATGTAGTAGGCAATAGCAGGACAGTCAATTCTTCTATTATAGAATCCTGCCATTAATATTGGCCATTAATTTTGGTGCTGAAGTCCAAAATTTAGATCCTCAAAACCCCTCACTTAGCTGTTCCCTAACCCTGTAGGTGCCTAAACTCTCTAGGCACCTATATTTCCACCAATAAAGTGACTAACCATAGAATATCAGGGTTGGAAGGGACCTCAGGAGGTTATCTAGTCCAGTCCCCAGACAGATTTTTTACTCCAGTTCCCCAAATGGCCCCCTCAAGGATTGAACTCACAATCCTGGGTTTAACAGGCCAATGCTCAGACCACTGAGCTATCTCTCCTAAGTCCCTAAATATTTGCCGTTGGGCATGTAAACAGTCAGCTCAGTCCTGATGCCCAGGCACCTAGCTCATGCCTATACCCCATCAGGATCCTCAAATGAGGTCTTCCCCTAACTCACGGTGGGATGTGCTCCGGTAAGTTAGTTAGCCTCTGAGCATACCTATCAGCCCCCATACAAAGCAATAGTGGTGTGGATACTGCTGTCTATATGAAACCTTTAGCCCAGTGGTTAGGCTGCTTCCCCAGGAGTCCTGGGCTCATTTGTTCCCTCTATCTGATTTGGAGCAAGAATGTGAACTTGGATCTCCCAGCTCTCAACGGAGTGCCCTAACCACGGGGCTATGGGATATTTGGGGTAGGATTGTCTCAGTCTCTCCTGCTGATACTGTCCCAATTTGTATATGGAACAGGGATTGGAACTTGGGTCTGCCACATCCTGGGGATTGTTCTAACAACTGGGCTTCTGGCAGAGGCCAGACATAGTGAGAAACGGTGGTGTTGGGGATGGGGGGGAGGGGGTCTCTTGGTTTTTTTTGTGAGAAAGAGATGACCTGGCTTAGGTTCCCAATGTCAGGAGAGCGTTCATGGCTGTGAATCCTGAATGAAAAACCATGAACCCGGGCTTAGGCCCCACTCCCTCTTCAGTATTTCCTGGTGGCTTGCTGAGGTGATTCCCTGCTCAGCCTGCTGGCTTTTATGAATCCCATTCCTAGGCACCTAAGTCTCCACATGCCTTACATACAGAGCCTGGGTACCTAATTCAGGGTTGTGGATTCCATAGGTCGAAGGGTATCTAAGGGTTAAGTGCTACAGTGCTGAGACGAAGTCCCTTTTGTGGATCTAGCCCACAGTCTCTATCTTTGAAATGAGCCTATGTTTATTCTGCACTTGAAGCTGATATGGTTCTTTGCTTCTGATGTTAGGATTTCATAAAGCCAGGAATAGTGGCACTATATTTTAAATGGCCATTTATTTCCACTCTTTGTTCTACATTCAAATACAGGGAACAGTGTGTTTCTACAGAAAATGACTTTCCAAGCTATACTCTCCCACTGGTGCAGGTCAATGGCATTAAAGTGCAACATTATGGCCTCATCCTGTTAGGTGCTGACCATCTTCAACTTACAGTAACTTAACTGGGAGTAGCAAGCACTTAGTATTTTGCAGGACTGGACACATAGGACAGAATTTTCAAAAGAACTTAGCACCCACAATTGTGGCAGATCTTCAGAAGTGCTTAAAGCCCATTTGTGTACCAAAATAAGTGGCCAGGTTTTCAAAAATGCACAACAGATTGGTGGCTGAGTTCTTTTGAAAATCTGGCTCTAAGTGTCACTGTGGGTGCTGAGCATGTTTGAAAATCAGTCCCTTAGTTAACAAGTGTTTACAGATTGATGCATACAAATGCAAAAAAACTGGAGTGTCTGACCACCATGGAACTCAATTTGTCCCTAAATACAGGAAATCATTCTTCCCTCCTTGCATAGTTTTACCATTTTGTCCGCATCCCTTTTTTATTTTACTGACTCTTTCTAAGGACAGATCATACCCATGTAATCGTGATAAAAGGCCTTGCCAATTTCCTTATAAATTTTAATAGATATCAGTCATTATTATTTTAGGAGTTCAACAGTGCATGGAACAATTTACGTTTTGACTACCAGAAATCATGGCACCCAAGAATTGTTTCTGTGTGTATATTTAACCTATGTTAGCTAGGTTCCTAAGTGCCTGCCCCAAACCATGAACTCAAGGACAGTCAGCTCCATTGAGCACACTGTCATGCTAATCATGCAAAGAATAATTGCTTGTAATAGTTGCATGCACAAATGATAACCTGCATTCCCATAGCTAAATGCAGTACTTACAAATTCTCCATCTTTGCCTCCGAAGTCTAAATAAAGCATCCTAATGCCATCATCTGAAGACATTTTTAGCTTTTCATAGGGACACTGTGCAATTGTTTTGGACAAGGCACCATCTTGTGGTTCAACTGTGAGAGAGAATCCATGTTCATAATGGATGGTCAAACGGCACTCCTGGTTTTTGTAGGTGCAAGCTGAACACGAAAAACAAAATTTAGATTATGAGACCTCTGCCCGTAAAAAGCTTGTATTTGTAAAATACCATTCACCTCTATGGCGACTTATTATCCACTCTACTTACAATATTAACAAGGAAAATACTTTTTAAAGGAAACAGAGTCACCCTGTCTACTTCCACATTTTGACCTGCTTTAAACCTCTTCCAGATTCTGTTAAAATAAAAAGAAACCAGCATTCCTTTATAGACAGAAACTCAAGCCACTTTTCTGAAACAAACAGAGTTAAAGTAGTGTGGGTATGAGATTGGCGATTGGAGATGAGTAGCTAAAGAACTAGGCAGTGTGGATTTGAATGTCTGGGTGAGAAAAGATTACTTTATGTGGCTTTATTCTGTATTTCAGAGTCACTATTCCTTAGCCATCTTCACTGGCTTTCACTGAGTTTCCTTGAACATATATAGTGGTGTGGGTGTTATGCATAATAGACACACACACATATTCTGTATCAGCTCCCATGGAAACTCTAGTAGTTTTCACTAGAGTCCTTTCACAGGATTCTCTTGGTTTCTGCTGGTCTGTGATTTCTACAAGAGGGTGAATTGCACTTGCTCTGTTCCAAATTTTGATTGAAAGTTAACTGGTTCCAGTTGGCAAACAGAATTTCCATCAGGCATATGTAAATCCCTTCCTCATCCTTTGCTCTGGCTTAGGGATAGAGAGCAGGTGAAACTAGTTGTTCCTTCTGTGCTGTTTACTGCTGTTCCTGTGCTCAGCAGGGCAAGTTACCTCCACAATGCAACTCATTGGCTGCTTACAGGTATACTTACCTGAATGATTGATTCGTTGCTCAAGAGGAGTGGACATCTGCATAGTGCAGTCTGTACCTTCATCTGCCTGAAGTTCTACCTGGAAATAAGCCCCTCATGGACCTGAAGGATACTATGCCTTCCCCTGACCTCCAATACGAGATCAGTTTCTCCATACTCTGTCCCTAACTATTCAACGATATCTACATTTTCTTATTTGAAGCTTTCTCTACAGTCCTCTCCATAAGTGCTTCACATGTTTGTTTTATGCAGTGCAGACAAAACGCCGAATTGTGTCTGGGCTTGGTGGGAAGGGGAGGTGCGGCCATGGTTTGGGTGCTGGTGGTCCTCTCTTTTTAGGCAGCTCTTGCTACTCCTGGTCTGAGTAACTAGTTTGATTCATCCTCCTTTCTCTCAAGAGGCTCCCTCTCTGCACTAGGCACTTCCGAATGCATTGCCCCCTGAGCAGATGATCTGGCTTCATGGGCACCTCCTCAGGACACTACATACAGAGTCACAGTGGATCAACTGACATGAATGTCCTTGTCAGGACAGAGCTAGGCAGATAAGTGTTGGGTGTGGATGGAAGAAAGCCAGCTGAGTGGATGATGTAAACTGAGCGGTGTTACTTGTAAGCAGTTAAGATAACTGCCTGTCATTGGCCACAAAATCAGAGCTGGGTGGACATGCCCTAAAATTAGAACGGTTGTTTACACCACTTAGTATTAAAAAAGGGTTATTTTTAAAGGCTGGCCTGAAGAGCTGTGGAAAAGGACTATGAAAGGCAGCACTCTGAGAACTGACTGATACCTGTGAAACTTCACATTTGATATAGACCTACAGTAAATTAATCAAATCCTGTTCTACCCCTCCAGCCTGAGAAAGACGACTGAAATTCTTTCTGCTTTACAACACCCAAACAGGATTCAAATATATAGAGTTACATTAATTTGTTGGGTGTTGTAGGGAGAAAATAAAAAAAAGTAATTCCCCTGGACCTAATTTGTCTCACCCTTCATGTTTGTGTGCATCTCTGAATGCCAAGATACAAAAGAAAATCTCATTAACCTTAAGATTCAGGTAGCACCACTGCTTCCAAAACAGACATTCAAAGAGCCAGCCTCTCTTTTCAAGCACAAAATGAGCATCGAAGTTAAAAGCTGCAAAGGGAATCACTGAAGAATTGCAACAAAGATGAAGACTCTCTGGAGTACTAATTAGTTTTCTGGTATTTGAAAAAAGAACCTGATAATTGTAACCAGCATCTATTACAGCAAGAATTCTGCAGCATGGCTGCCTTAACCTTTATGTTAGCTCGGGGACTGAGACTTAGACCTTCAGGTAGAATTGATGGAGTTCCCAATTTTACCAGCACTGGTGAAAGGAAAGAGTAGGTGGCAAAGAGATCACAAAACAAGGATTTTACAGGTTTTGGGCATGGGTCTTGAACAGCGAGAACTGCACCCCTTTGAACAAATAAGAAGGCAAACCAACAAATAGGAGCGGCAGGGTGAAGGGGGCTCAGCCAGGCATTTGAGATCAGAAGGTCAAAATATGGGCCTGTCCACATGGGGAAGTTAATCTGAAATAAAGTGAGGTGTGAATTTGAAGCCCTATTGCTAGTCTGGAATAACTCCGCTTATGGACACACTTATTCCAGAATGAGAGGATCCAGACAGGGAGATAATCCAGAATAGGTATGCCATTTTCCCCATGTAGACAAGCCCTAAGAATAGAGGCAGTCGTGCTCAGTCACTCAATCTTGACTGCATTTTAGAAGGAAGGTAGATTGTCTGAAAGGGGGAGGTGGTTTGCACCTGTTGTTATTAGACTGGCCTCCATTTTTTATTTTAAAAAACGCAGGTCAAGGTGGGTAAATGGCCTGTATCTATTTGTGAATTTTGGACAGTTATGGTTCTGACCTTACCCACTCTTCTCTATAGACAGGTCCCCCAGCCAGATCAGCAGTAACTTTTACTCTCTCCCCCCGATGTCTCCTCTTACTCCAGGAGGATGTTCTTTCCAGGGGTCACAGAGCTGAGGCCTTTGAAATAGACGCATAACAGCAGGAGGAGGCCCTCCTTTCTCATCATGACAATCACTTCCCAAAGGCATGAGGTCCCCATCTTTGACTCTAACACTTCAGGCCTTATTGGCTGCTAGACTCGTATCAGAATGAGGATGAAAAGAGCAAAATGGAAGTCAGAATGACATGAGAGGAGGTCTGAAAACACACAATTTGCCACAGTTCCTATAGAAGTTAAGAGCTGGCTGCAAAAGCAGCAATGAACTTTTCACAGAAACATTCTGTCTACATTCTGAGTTTCAATCAGCTCCAGTGTAAATAACTTGGAGAGACCAATAAACTTCTCCAAGCATTGATCCTGAACTAATGATCACAGATCCAGCGTTTTGATTTTTGCACTGAGAAACACGCCTAAGGACAAATGCCAACGTGACTCAACATAAAGAAGAAGAACTTCCAAGTGTTACTCACAGGTTGTGATTTCCGTGATGAGCTCAGCTGAATTGTGGCAGCCCTGCACTATGTTCCTTGTCCACAGTGAGAGGTCTCTGCTAGTCTCTGTCCTGAAGAGATGGGTTTCAATCCCTTGCCTTGTACCGGTGCGCGTTGCAAAAGATAAATCCACCCCAGATTGTGGGGATCCCTTACCTGGACCTGAATGGACCAACCTGAAATTGGATTTAAAAACAAAATAAAATGTTTGCATTGCTTGACGCTGCTCAGACTGCTCAGAGTTTTACGTTGCACAGCTGTACGCAGTGGAGTGAATTTAGTGCTGGTGAAAGGTCCGAGAGTAACAGTCTTGCAGACTGAAGGCTTCCATTTATCCACACAACAGGTACAGAATGGACAGAAGCAGGGCAAGAGGCCTTAACACTGACCTGCATATGGGAGAGAGTGTGACTCAGTTTCCAAGCCCACTCAGAGCTTGACGTCCCTGTTGAGGCTGCCAACAAGAGTGGCAAATAGTGCTAGTTGTGGGAGGTGACTTTTGTGATGTGGACACGTCTTCCAAGAACTGGATACAACACAACCAAGCAGTCCCAAAATCTTGGGTCTGGGGTTGTATGTGATCCTAGTTCTCTCTCATTTGGGCTAGAAATGATACTTGCTGAGCCTGATTTTCAAAACATTGAAAGCACTGGGCAGCAAGCACCAAATCTGCCTCACAATTAAAGCAACTGCACACACAACGGAGCAACAGGATGTCTAAACGGGTGACAGGGTGTCTAAATATTCATCTGGGTGCTACACAACTATGCACCTGACTCTGGCCTTAATGCTTAAGCCCTAAACTGTATGCTTTGCTTCAGAGATATGAGCACTAATTCAGATATGGGTCAAAATGTATCTCTGATAAAACCTAAATATCTGCAGCCTACCTTTACAATAACTGATGTTAGATAACAAGACAACAGGCTCCTATAAAATATCTAAGGGCAGACACCAACTACCATTTTGTATATATTTTTCCTTGAACAACTAAAGCGCAGATAATTTCCAATGCACCAGCTAACTGTAACCTTGAACTTTTCTCTTATATTCTGTGGAACATAAAGAAAAATTGAATCTACTTTTACTCCAGTACGACCAGCTGATTTTCAGAGTGGCAAAGAAAGGTTTGTTCACCTAGCCCGAAAGCTAAATTTCAGAAAAAGTCATTTTTAGAGAAAATTTACATCCAAATATCTCTTTTCTCCTTAAGATTATCCATATTTTAAGGGGAGTGCAGGAAGTTAGAGAAGTAATTCAAGGACATTGCAACAATTCAATTGTAATGATGAATGCAGAGAAACATTTCACCATTTAAAGATGAAACGCTAAATCTCGGAGAGAGTGAGAAGGTGAAACCACAAGAAAACAGGACTATAAATGTGCCTTTTTTTAAATCTCACCATATGTAAATGATCAACGTTATACACAGAGACAATATATAACAAAAGGACACTGTTCCAATACCTGCAATGTAAGATAATCCCTAAATTTAAATATTAATTCCCAACAAACAATTTCTTCTGCACACCTTTAAAGAAAGATTCCTTGTGCCTGACATCACAGCACGGGACTGTTTAATGAGGAAAGTGTATTATAAAATAAAAAGGAAGTAAAGCAATAGGAGTTTGGCGTTTGAGAATCAGATGCCTCCATTCTGAAACACTGCCCCTTGGAGAGTGCTGTACACACAAGCTCATCCGAACAGATAAAATCACAAAGCAAAGACATTATGCCTAGAGCAGGGAGATTTTTGAAAGACATAATGGGCCAGATCCTCAGCTGGTATAAATAATGGAGACAGGCCAATTTATACTAGCTGAGGATCTGGCCCACTCCTCCCTAAGTGCGATTTCTTTGCTGCTGGGATATAAAGTTATCTAGGTTTGTCTATCTTTGACTTGATGGAAACTTTCCATGCATTCGTAGCTTCTGATCAATTTCCTTGATTTTAAAAAGACAAGACAAGACAAACCATGAGAAATTAAAACGGGGCCAGGTTACTGTGTGCAGATCTGCCTCTGAACATGTGGCTGGGGAAATGTGCCTCTTCCACAGAACTGTATGTCATCACAGTACCCCACTTTCATCCTGCAAGGCAGGCATGGCTTGACACATTAACTTCCACAACCCCCTTCTGAGCTTTGGCATCCTCCCATCTTTTGCGGGGGATCCTGAGGACAGCTGATAGCACACCTCCCTTGCAGCCATGCGACTTTATGGAGGAAAAGGCAGAATCAGAGTTTGAGTGGAGGCCTCCTGAGTCCCCTGTTTGTTCTGCAGGGCTCTCTTCCCCACTCCCAGTGGGACAATACAGTGACAACTCTGCAAGGGCCATCTGGCCCTTGACTATCAGTGCGGAGGACTGGGACCCAGTACTCCTGGGTATATTCCTGGCTCTGCTTCTAACTTCCTTGGGCAAATGACAGCATGCCTGGGTGACAAGATGGGTGAGGTAATATCTTGTGGGACCAACTTCTGTTGGTGAGAGAGACAAGCTTAAACAGAGCTCTTCACAACAACACTGGATACAGCATGCCTGGGCCTCAATTCCCCAATCTGCACGATGGGTATGATAATCACTTTCACACTGCCCCGATGACAAGCCATTTTTAGTAAGAGGGTTTGAGAGCCATAGATAGAGGGTGTTTTACAGTATCAAACTGTTGTTATAAAACAGTAAGTCACAGAGCAAAGACTTAACATTATTTCTTATGAGAAATTGTACACTAGGAAACTATTTCAAAGTTCTCTGTCACATCCTTTCTGCTGTGGAGAGACTTCATTAACTGCTCTAATAAGTACTTCCCAGCACTTGTAACACACCGTGCCATTCAATTTGGAAACCACATACTCCGAGATAGTAAGTGCCTAAAACTAGTTCACTTCTACAGGAAAATGGCATCATATGTTATTGATAACATCAGTAATACAGCAGGACTAACGTTACTGATGCTACAGTATGTTGATGACACGAGCAGTATGTTGGTCCTACATAGTACCATAACACCACATCCAGTATTAACCATATTTATTCCGTACTTTCTCATCCACACCACTATCTTCTTACTTACTCTGAATACTAGAATTTCAGCATCAATTGTACATCCAGTCAGAGATCAGAATTTGCAATGTCCTGCAGTGAGACATGAACTAGAGAGGTATTCAGCAGGGAGTTAATATTATGGGATATCATTACTTAGGTCTTTAAGTCTGAGACAAAGGACTCCCTAGTCTCGTTTTGGCCAATACTATTGTTGTTTATATGAAATATTGGAAACATCAGGCTACTGAAAAACCCGACAGCCATTAAAGAAAGCCAGCTAAGCCAGTTCTTTTTGCTAAACTAAAGAGCATGTTATTTAGCTGCTCAAACTGGCTGATTGACACAAAAATCAGTTCTTCGCTTGAGGAGATATGCAAAACCACTTCGAGAGCTTGCCAACAGGCCTAATCACATTACAGAACCTCAGAATATTTACTAGCATGCATCTTTCGCTATTCATATTAAAAAGAGGTCACCTGAAGGTTATTCAATGGTGGACACTGTACAAAGAACTCCAGAGATAGACTGGAAGCTGGTCATTAGTATAACCTTCATCTTTCAGCCAGTGCAGTCACCGGAAGGACAGACTTTCCAAGGTATGAGAGCCACACAGTGGTTCTCAACCAAGGGTCCAAGGCCCCCCTGGGAAGCCACAAGCTGGTTTTAGTGGGTCCGCCAAGCAGAGCAACATTAGACTCGCTGGGGCCCAGAGCAGAAAGCCAAAGCCCCGCTGCATGGGAATCGAAGCCTAAGCAATGTAGCTTTGAGGGGGGAGTCCTGTGGTGTGGGGCCTGGGCAACTGCCCTGCTTGCTATCCCTTAATGCCAGCCTTGGCTTTAATATTCAGAAAAACAGTTACTGTTGCTCAGGTGGGCTGTAGAGTTTTTATAGCAAGTTAGGGGGTCTCAGAAAGAAAAAGATTGAGAACCCCTGAGATACAGAATATATCTAAGAAGCACTGACAGCTTCTAGCAAAAATAACATGCATTTGATGAAGTGGATTTTAGCCCACGAAAGCTTGTGCCCAAATAAATTTGTTAGTCTCTAAGATGCCACAAGGACTCTTCCTTATTTTTGCTGATACAGACTAACACGGCTACAACTCTGAAACCGGAGAGCTTCTAGAGCTTTTTCACCAGAACTCAGAGCAGCCAAAGGGGGGCATAAGAATGTTGGTAACTGTAAACCAGTCTGCTCAGGATTAAGTTGATATGGGGTGTATTAGGAATAGACAGATCTGTAAAATGCCCCTCCTTACATTCCATAGAGAGCTGTAAACACGGATTAGTTTTTCAGTTTATCTGATTGCTCCCTCTTCTATTTTTATTCTGTCTACCGTCTCCATTTTTCAGTGCTTTACGTATACACAATATCATGAGATGAGGAGTACAAACCAAGGGGTTGGTGTTAGGTGGGACTCTGTGGTCTGCATTTTACTTTAATGATATGAAAAGAATCTCAGGCATTTGTTGCAGCACAGAAAAATCTTCACAAATTGACAGTGAAATTCTCATTGACACCCTGGGGAGAATTTTCAAAGCAGGTATTCAACTGCTCAGGTTAGATTTATGTCAGTAGGCATTGATGTAAGTTCTTCATCAAGCGCAGTCATCAAGCAGCTCAGTTGAACAGAAAGCTCTGAAAACATTACTCCTTTTCTACACAGGATACTTCCCAGTCTGACTTCCCCCAATGAGACATGCTCTTGGACAACTATGCCATTTGGAAATCTGTCCCTCTCGGCTCAGTTACTCATCCTAGCTTTGTCCCTAATGTAACATCACTGGAAGACTCAAGATAAGACAGTACTAAATTTTCAGACCCTCCTAAAGGGAGAAAGCAATACAAGTTTGAAAGTGGTCTCCACATTTTGGGTTGGTTGAATGTTTTTCTAGTCATGTTGCAGAAATAGTGATTGTGGAACTGGGGAGTACTCACAACAGCTGGGTGCTCAGATAACAGTGAGGGGACCGTTAGAAATGCCTAGATAAATTAAACATAACACACAGTAATTGTGATTATCAAATATCTAAGCTTTGCTTTGACATTATTTAACAACAAAAGCTATTTGTTGATTTGTGGTCCAAAGCATGAAGAATGTTTCCAGACAAAGGCATTAACTATTAACTGAGTTTACACTATTTAGGTCACAGGATGTAGCTTTTCATTAGCTTTTTGGCATCAAATGTGTAGATGGTCAATATTAAATCAGAATTCAGAACTTAGCATTTTTTTCATGTCTACTGTGATATATGATGCAGTTTTATTGCAGGGTTGTTGGGTTTTTTTTTAAGTTCTACAGCACTTTACACACATTTAACATCGATTTTTTTAAGCTGCACACACTCCTGTGATGTGAGTAAGTATTGTTATCCCTGTTGGACAAATGAGAGCACACTGAAACACACACATTATGGCAAAAATGTCTCAGACTCAGCACCAAAATGCAGGAGCCTAACTCCCAATCGCCTCTTGTAGTCCTAGAATAGAGTGCCTCCCAGTGTATTGTTTAAACTTATCTCTATTATATATCAACCATATTCCACACAAAGCTGGAAGTACAGATTGATGTTGTTCTTTAGGTCTGATATGGATGCTAACATTTATACGTTGCAATATGGGGGGGCGGGGGAGAAATAAAAAAAAATCCACGTAAACCTACT